>NC_049208.1:8849271-9104271 GCF_013347855.1 Anguilla anguilla | reverse complement strand
AGTATTTATAGTGTTAAATTGGATATAACATATCCATTTGGGCTAAATAAATTTTAAAAAATAAATAGTTTAGAAATTTAGATTTTTTTTTCGACAGTCTTGGATGGAAATATGAGGCTGTATGTAGGCCTCTGCCAGAAACCCCAGCTTCTCGCATGAGGCTATTTCACCTGAACTTCGTAAAGAGTGGCTTTCAGGTGACCTTTAAGTTCCAGGGCTGTAGATCGGTGGAAAATGTATGTGGGTCTTTTAAAACATTCCAAATAGAGCATTTGAGACTATGCCGGACTAGGTCTAAAGGACGAGCATACAAACACCGACGGGAATACGTGCGTAGAAGTGGAAGTAGACTGGGAACCGTGCATCGACTGGGACAGGAAACGTCAGCCCCCTTTTATGGAAACGCAGCCTTTTTTTAAAAGAATGTTTTCTTGAATTTACAGAGAGGGGAAGGACTAGATGGATCTTCTTTGCTATTCATATCATACCTTACAGAGCTGGTGAAGGTAGCCGATGTTTGCGTTTCCGTCTCCGTCTCCGTCTCCTTTATTTAATCCGAAGCCGCTGATGTGACTGTGTCGCGGTGTCAGTAATGTACAGATACAGCAGGAAAAGGTAAAAATTCCAAACTGAGCCTACTCGTGCTCGAGGCTGAACCAGCATCCCGACTGGCAAATTGACCAGGTGAACGTCTAAACGGGGAGCTACCCATATGTACATAACCGTGTGAACTTATTTTTTGTTACTTTTTCAGACTTTCAAGATTTTACGGTCCTCCCAAATTAATTTCTTTGTATTATTCTCAGTTCACTTCCTTCGGTCTGCTGTTTAAGAAAAAAAAAATCAATGGCGCATTACTTAATCGAAGCAACGATGTGTTGCTGAATTTAGTTTTTACTAATTATAGCTTTGTTTTGTACTGGCTAACTGAAAAATCGGTCATTTGTGATTTATTTTTATTTTTTATCTGATCTTTTTGGGATTTTCCGAGCAAATGGGATATACTCCATACACACTACACTTTCACACACAAATGTTGTTTTATAATTTAAATGAATTTTTCTTATGCTTTCTCTGAATTTACTTGGGGGCTTTTGTTTTCCAAGAGGGTGGGGGGGGGGAACAGGTGAAGGTCAGGGGTTAAAGCTCATCCAAGACTGTAACTAGTGAATTTGTACAACCAAAGAAGTCTATTTTGTGGTTCAGGAAATAATAAAAGTTTACTTTTCATTTAACAAGCTGATGTCCACATACCTGCCTTTTGTTTGCTGCTTATATTCTACGGTACAGTCTTCCATTTGGATGAAAAACTGTTTTGGTAAGCTGACAGATTGGCAAAGAGATGTCAGAAAAATGTACACATCATCAGGAATGAGCCGATTCAAGATGGAACCTGTTTATTTGAACACTTAAGCTCACTGATTCCAGTTTAAATTGAGATCCCGGATTCAGATTAGTTACGTCTTCGCCACATCATTGGATAAATGGTCATTGGGGGAAAAAAACTATTCAGACCCAGCAAAGCAAGTCAGGTGAGAGTAAGTGCATTGATGCGCTGCCAAACACCAGCAGGGGCTTACAGCTCTCCAGGACCAGGGTTGCAGAGTCGGACACCAGCCTGCCCTACAGTACTGGCCAGGGGTACTGAGCTCAAGTCCTGGAGGGCCGCAGTGTCTGCCAGTATTCGTGGTTTCCTTTCATGAGCGGCCAATAAAGGCTTTGGGAGGAAGGCGTATGGATTCTTCGGCCAATCAGCAACTTAAATTAATCATTGTTGCAGAAAAACACCAAAAACCAGAAAACACTGCGCCCCCCCCCCCCCCCCCCCCCCCCCCCCCCCAAGAAACAGATTCAGACACCTGTACTACAGGCATTCCTGTTCATCAGTGCTGCCTGTTCCTGGAGATCCACCATCCTACAGGTTTTCATTCAAACCCTTACAAAGCACACCTCATTCAGCATCTCTCATAGAGCTGTTAATTGGTAGAATCACTCCAAATTAGGGTTGAAATGAAAACATACAGGATATATGTTCAGAAACAGGATTGGGCAGTCCTGCTGTACATCATTGCGTTAATGGAGGTGAGAGCTCCCCCTTCAGGCCATGCCGGTCCATGACGTGGCTCTGGTGCACTATGACTGCAGAGGCTGTGGAGAACTGTGTCCCCCCCGGGTGTTCGGGAGCTTCGGTATAAGGCTGATCATGTCGCTATGACTCACTGTCCGTTTGCAGGGACCTCCAGGGCTGAAGATGGCGCCGCACCAGGACAGACTGCAGACTCGGTTTGATTCCCGGAGTGACCGGTGAAGCTGGGATCCATTGCTTTTATTACATTACGTTAGAGGCGTTAAGCAGACGCTCTTCTCCAGAGCGACTTACACGACATTTTTCACACAGCATTTACACTGCATCCATTTATACAGCTGGATGTATACCAAAGCAATGCAGGTTAAGTACCTTGCTCAAGGGCACAACGGCAGTGTCCTACCCAGGAATCGAGCCTGCAACCTTTAGGTTACAAGCCCAGTTCACAGAAGTCTTGTGTGTTGCCTGGTCTGCAGAGTCCTCACACATTCACGTGTCACTGGCAGTGTGTGTTGAATGGCGGCGTGTCTAGTCCAGCTCCCCAGCTCTTCGACAGAACAACTGTGACCAAGGGGCCAGTCAACGCTGATCAGTCTGAGATCAATAATACCAAAACGTCTTGTATTACCTGCAAACTGTGCTTTCAGAGGACATCACGGGCCAGTTCTGTTCATGTTGCCAATGTACATGCGCTTGTTGGGCTGCTAGGGTACTAAAGGTTGATTAAACAAGTCTCTGAAATGTCATTTATTTGTTTAAGCTCAATCCATTCGAACAGTTTGTGGGTTTCGCTTTTTGATGTTTATTGACTAATTGGGGGCGACATAGCTCGGGAGGTAAGAGCGGTTGTCTGGCAGTCGGAGGGTTGCCGGTTCGCTCCCCCGCCCTGGGCATGTCGAAGTGTCCCCGAGCAAGACACCTAACCCCTAATTGCTCCCAACGAGCTGATTGGTACCTTGCATGGCAGCCTTTCACCGTTGGCGTGTGAGTGTGTGTGCGTGATTGTGGCATCAATTGTAAAGCGCTTTGGATAAAACCGCTATATAAATGCTGTCCATTTACAATTTAATTGGCCAATCTCTCCTCACATTTCAAAAGCTCTGGCTCGCTGTCTGTGCTGACTTCAGTATTGGTGCAATTTGGTGCAACCATTAATATAGGTGCCATTGCAGCTCTTTAAAAATAGGGGTTCTGGTTGGCAGAGTTGATTCACTTTTCCAATCCGGAGGCATTATATGAAATGAGAAGAAACCTACTCAAATCTAAATACTTCTTTTCCCTAGAGTAATCTGGCAGCCTTCCAGTAACAGTGAGTAGACTGGGCTTTTAAAGAAGTTAAAATAAATTCGGTGCTCCAAAGTTAAAGAATAAAGAGCCTTCGGTCTTAAGTACTAGAAGAGGAGTATAAAACAGTAAATCAAATTGTCGTGCATGTGCGTTCCATTAGGCCATGTGACATTTCTGAGAACGTACACTAGTTTTCGCAGGCACGCATACACGCCAATATGTAAATCACAGCACCTTTCTTGCTTTTCTCTCCACTTTGCCGACATTTGCGCCAAACTGATTTGCATAGGTTTTTTTTTTTTTGCGACTATTATTTCAGTTGAAGTAGTTTTCTATTCAATCTAAAAGACCGCTCGTCACAACAATAATCACAAGTATAAACGATGCATAAAACCACGACATTGATAATGTTATTGGTGATATTTAATCTGCTCTGGTGCCACTGGCAACGTGATCTAATATTGTACTGTATTATCTATATCAAAATAATCTCTTCTTGACGAAATAATCCTGGCACATAATGTAAAACCTAATCCCCTGGCAATCCTAGTTTTTATTGTAGTGCGCTAGCCAGCCATGCCACACCTGGGACAGAATGTTGTCAGAGATAGAACGGCTTATTTTTTAGAATATTGTTAGGTCTACCATAACGTACGCTGTTCCGTCCGCTCTCGCAACGTCTCGCAGAGGACAGCCAGCTACCTACCGATCAAGTTAAGCCGCGTTTCCACCGCAGGAACTATACCCCGGAACTAGGAACCTTTTGAGGAACTCAGTGCGTTTCCACCGCAGGAACTAGGGTCTAAATTTAGTTCTGGGGGCTTTGTTTTACCCCCCAAAACGTTCCTGCTCGGGGGGTAGTACTTTCCGAAAGTACAGGAACCTTTTGGGTGGAGCTTGCAGCGCTGAACATTTCTGATTGGTCGAGTACTCGTAGCATTTGTGTTGTATTTATTTTCCGCCATTACCCGCCATGTTTGAAAATATGCAGCGGCAAACCAATTTATTTTCATAATAACTTCAAATCAAACTTGTATGTTATGCGGCGCAGTAGCCTACTTTTGGTTATAGCCTGCCAACGTCTTGGAATTATAACGTGTGCTCTTCTGTTCTTTCTTGCTTTAGTATTCGTTTTATAAAATGCTAAGCATTCGTGCTGGGACAGCATATTACGTAGGCTACCAAAACATTCAAACGGATTAATTCGGTTGCTGAATATTTTCTTCCGGATTTTCTTTGTTAGCCCGTTGTTGACTCAAAACGTTTGATACAGTTATGTGAGGTATGCGGTAGTTCTGCATAATTAACATTGGTGATACAGTACAAGCAAACTGGAAATCACCTTCCGCACTTTTTATCCGGGTAAAATAACAGGTTAATTCTAGTAATCTTCCCTTTAGCTTTTTCAGACTGCCGTAATTTTACTCAATTTTACTGCCATTTTTCAATTCCACGAAAAGACCAGGAAGACTATGGACTCATTTATGGTGCATGGTTCGCATCTGGAGGGCACACTTCGCTGCTCGGCTAGCAGTAACTTCGAAGGAAAGCAAACGGTGGCTGTACCACTACTAATTTACATTTTCACGCAAGTCCGAGTTTTCGTTCTATTCTTGTCATTTTGCGATTAGCCTGATATGGAATTGACGACGAGAAAGTAATAAAACAGCAAATTGTTTACAACGTGTGCATGTTTTCTGCTGTTAATGAATGTGTTTGAGAGGATATATGAAAATCAATAAATACAAAAGTAACCATATATAGTCATTGTTGGTAACCCGTTGTATATAAGTGGAATAAACCCCTCCGGGCTGTCCCGGTTATTAGAAAATAATGTAGGCTACTTCGGTGGTAGTGTGGGGTTACAGAAGAAATCATATGACAGATGGACCGACGACAACGTCAGTGAGCTAATTTGCCTAATCTTCGCGGTACTTTAGACCCCGGTGGAAACGCAGACAACCATTGGCTGAAGGAACCTTTTAGTTCCTGGTAAAGTAGTTCCTGGGACTGAAAGTTCCGGGTAATTTTGGTGGAAACGCGGCTTTAGTCTACTTGTTTGATGAACACACGCCGGGTTCTCCAGAAGCAAGTCACATTCACGCTACGGTGTCTGGTACGGTTCAAGTCTCTGCACTTACGCGTTTTGGAAATTTGGATCTTTCTTTTCTCAATGAAGATGGGTGATATGATATTCGAAGAACTGGAGGATTTGATGCATTTTTCAGTCCACGACCTTCCAAACCGGGGCTATGCGGTCATGGAGGAGATCAGAAGACAAGGGAAACTCTGTGATGTCACCTTGAAGGTAAGAAAAATCACCCGAGACGTATCTTGGTAGCTTGCTTGCTAATTTTCTGAGAAAACAGAACTGTGAATGTCTGCCTGAACGTGTTGCACTTGGCGGAGTGAGTGTACAGCTCAAATAATTAGCGTGGCAACTAACTACATAGATACCATCCACAAATACTGCGCGTAAAAATCATAACAAGGCTCCTCTCTCTCTCTATTTGTATTCTAACTTTACTACTTTACTACTCTAATTAATCGTCGTATTTAGAGCTTGGACTCCGGAAGAGAACAGTGTAGCTAGCACGCCAGCTAACTAGCAAGCTAATATAAGACCACTTGGCTTCATTTTAATGGAAAGTTAGAGCTGGAGGCATCCACAAAGCAGCTTTATTAGTCAGCTCTCCTTTTCTATGTTATTACTTGTGACGCGGTTGGTATGGCTGTGAATGGCTTAGACAGCTGGTAGGTCTTTGTGTCCGGGAAATCTCCCTAGCATTAGCTAACTAGTTTATGTTAGTGTAACCTAGCTAAGCAGCGACCAACAACTATGATCGATTGGCTATAGCAACCTTTCTAATTCCAAAATAGCCAGAAATTGGTGTGTCTTGCAGAGCTGGAGTTTAGTTGAGAGCAATTCTACAGGCAGCGTGTTTTCTGATGGGTAGGTGTGTAATCTAGAAGCACTCAAACTGTGCTGTAGCTAGCTCAGTAGGAGGGGAGCTGCAATTCAACAGCAGTACTGTGTGGTTCACCTGTTCTAAACGCAGATTTTTACGTTATCTAACTAGGTTATTGAGTTAGGCGTCTGATAACTTGATACTCGTTTTCGGAAACGTGGGTGCCATTGATAAAAACCCACACACTGCTCCCATTAGTGTCTTAAAAAACTGTCGTAATGCTTCGTTGACTGTCATCTTTTGTATTATTAGGTTTATTAAATTAGAAAACAGCAGTAGGTTACCCAATTGCCACTTTGCTAGCTAGAAGAGGTCATAAACGGAAGGCTCCACCGCATGTGCACTTCTTATGCACTATGCAAATAAACTGCAAATAATGACTTGCCCTGCAAATTGGAATGAGCTTTCTTTAAACAACAGCTGTCTCGAGCCCGCTGTGGCTGAGCAGTGGGCTGCTGAAAGTCTTAGATCACCCACTGCCGCAAATTGAATCCTCAGAAAACCAGTTTGTTCTTGCCTTTCTTGCTTGGAGTACCTGTACCCACCCCGTTGAGTCATCAATACCATTGTCCACCCTTGCTCATAATTTTACATGTGCTCTGAGATTAGATTTGTGAGATGCTCTCATGGCCTGGTTAGCCATGTTTGCCAATTCATAATTTTCCTGTGGCTATTACTCATTGACTCTTAGCCCTGGCACCAGAAGAGAAAACAAGTGAAATGAACTCATTCCTTTAAATGTGAGTAGATAATACCTGTGAACAGACCCTTTGTGGTGCTTTCACTGGCCACAGGCAAGTTCCACTCCTGTCCTATATGGTATAATTCATGGTCACAATACATGTTTGCTTGAAAAATAGTCTGCACAGTCATGACTGCTTAGCTTTTTTTTGAATGAACTTGTTATTAATGAAACTGGTTTCTAACATTTTTGCCCATACTTATGTAAGTGTTGTTGTGTACTATAAACTATAATCCACTGGAAAAATACTGGCTCATCTGTGTAAACCAGTTATGGGGTCTACCGTTATTATTTATATATTAGCATATAAGCATGTTCATTCTATTTCTTTTTTCAGTTAATGTTGTTTTATATAAGCTTCTACAGGGCTTGGCGGGGAACCTCGATGCTGTCATAAAGCCGTTGTTTGAACACGAACAAGACAAAAGCTGTTCATTGTCTCTGTCATTGAAGACAATAATTCAGGTGATGAACGATCAGCCACTTGCGTCAGATGTGATCAATGAAGCTTTCCCCGTTACACACGTAACTGTATTCACCGGCCGTCACCAGGGCTCTGGAATCGCGCTCTTGGATTGGCTGGCGGCTGCAGCAGGTTGAGTGCCCTTGGGTCTAATCTCCAGGGCTCAGGGAGAGAGATTCATGCGTCCAGATTAATCGCGCAGCGGAGCACAGCACAAGCGGCTAACGTCGCTCCCTATGCGTCTGCAGCGCGCGGCTCGCTAGGCTAACGGCGGCGCAGGTGTTGTGTCAGCAGTCCTTTTTGCCCCTCAGCGAAATCCTTTCTCCCCCCGCCCCCCCCCCACCCACGTGATCCGCATTCTCCACTGACCCACTGACCGTCACGCCGGAGAAAACCACGTCAGGCACAGGACTGCTGACGCCGGGTGCCACAGGCTTTGTTCTACTGTACATAATGCCTTGATTGATTTGTATTGACTCTGGGGGATGGGGAGGACAAGGATTGAGAAAAAAAGGCTAGAGGCTTTCCACTGACCATCAACGTGGAAAATGTCAAAACCAGTTTTTGTCAACCCGAATATAGCCGCTAACCTTACACTAAGATTGAGGGTTTCAGTGGCATAGGCCTGTTTTGAATCACGGAGGCCTCCGTGAGGACAAGAGGAAAGTAAACAAAATGAGAAGTCGTTATCCTGTAATGGCAGATCAGTGAGATTTTTATGTCACAAGATGTCTTTGAAAATGTGGGGGAAAAAATGATTTGAATCATTTGAAAAGTTAAAATAAATTAACTGGGATAAACTGCGTCAAATCCGTAAGAGTCATTCGTATATGGGATCTTCTTGTCATGGCGATAGCCATGAAAAGCAACTCTCAAAATGTGAAAGAGGTCCGATGCTGTTTTGTCCAGAATGGCTGCCATTGCGTGAAAATCCAGTTTTCTGGGTTTACCTCTTTGTTATGGCACTTCATCCTAGCTTCTAGGATACTGACATCACTGCTTAACTCTAGACCATTTCAGTCATCAACTGAAAGGAAGAAAGGATGACGTGGAGACCAGTTATTGCCTTTTTCCATAACAGTTCTCAAGGATCAGAGCTGAGAAGCCTTTTAGTAGAGACGAGACTATGAAGGGATACTTCTGCTGCTAGAATAGCAGTGCTTCACTGAGCACAAGTTATTGCATTGACATTATGGGATGTAGGACATTAGGCATATGTATAGGAGATAGATTTTTAATGAGGAATATCTACGGGAATGCACTTTAAGGACCTGCTAGATTCATAATATCTTAGTCTGAATTTAGACAGTGTTCTGATCTGAACATTGCCCCTTTGAGAATTAATAAGAGGATACCTATGTTTAAAAAAAAAAGAAAAAGTAAAAATCAAATATGAAGATGAAATGACAGAATGGCTGCTGTCTCATAAGTCATAGGGTAGGGATACGGATGGAATGTTGCTGAGCACTGTGCCTCTGTTCAGCTGGAAAAGGTGCAGCACATCCATGGATAAATATATTAATATTTCCTCTTCCTCGCATCCCATTGGCCCAGGTCAGGATCGCACTGCAGTGTCCATGCATGGCTTCTGTGCTTGTGATCGTATGCGTTTTCCATCATTATATTTCTGTCAAAAAAAAAAAAAACCAGGAGCCAGAAAAACTCCCTCAAGGTTTTTCGTTCCTACCTCCGCTCTTCACTCAAGTCCTTATTTGGGTAGAAAGTCAGTTCTTGGTTTTTCCAGGTTTAAATCACTTCGCAACTGGAGAAAAAAAAGCTCTATAAAAGTCTATAAATCTCCAGCGGAGGAGGCGACGGGGCTGCGTATCCTTGGCTTAAACGCAGGGTTCAGCAGGAAGAGTGCACAGTTTCAATGGCCCTTTCCGATTTAATAGCGTTACATAATGGGAACAAGATTCCCCTCCGCTTGACGTCTTTACCTTGTTTTACAAGAAGGGGGGTGGGTGGGGGGGGGGGGGGGGGGGGCGGGGGGAATGTCAGTAGCAGGTCGTGTTCTTTTACATGTGACCCTGCTCGGATCCTGTCGTTATGGGTAAACTGCATTCACACTGCAGAAGGGGGGGGAAAAAAACAAAAAAACATTTGTGCTGTGCAGGGAACCTGGTTTTATCAGCACGTAGATACTTAACAAGGTTGTGTTGCATTAGGGGTGTCCAGTCGTATCTGTGAAGGGCCAGTGTCGGTGCAGGTTTTTTTGTTTTAATCCAGAAATAAGACACCTGGTTCTACTTATTGTCTGACCGACTGAAGACCATGATCAGTTGATTAGTTGAATCAGGTGAGGTAGTGTTGGGCTAAAACTAAAACCAGCACCCACCACGCCAGCCCTTTCTGGGTCAGACTCGACACCCCTGTGTTACTCACGAGAGCATTAAGGGTTTGTGAGAGAACTCGATTGCCGCTGCGGTAATCGCGGAAAGGCCTTTCGGTTCAATTTAAAAAACTGGATGTCGGGCAGCGCACCCGTGGCCAGTGTTTTTGCTGTGGTTGTGTTCCCCCTCCTCCCCTGCTGTTGACGTCCTTGTGGGTTTACCGCAGATAAGCCCCCCTAAAGCCTTTAATGCACATTCACGTAACAAAAAAAAAAAAAAAGTCGGCAGTGCTGTCGCAGCCCGGGCACCCACCGACCGGCTTCCCCCCTTCTGACATTTAAAATCTGTCGAGCGCAGCTGCGTAGAGGCTCTTTGAATGCCGCTTAGTCATACAAGTGTCCTTTTGTACTGTTGGAGCTTCCTCCTCGGTGTTATCAGCTGGCCGCTGTTCAATATCCATTCAGGGGATATTTATTTATGTTCATTTTTATTCCTCATTTTTTGGCTGGACTGTAACGGCGGCGCCAGCCCCATAAACGCGAATGTCTGTGACTGACTGAGTGAGTGAGTGAGTGATGAAGTTACACCATTGGTCGGCCGAGTTATGAAGTTACACCATTGGTCGGCCGAGTTATGAAGTTACACCATTGGTCAGCCGGTTCGGTCCAGCCATATACTAGGTTCTGACCTGGCCTTGTTCACTGTAACCATTCACCCGTGTAGAGATTAAACTCCTTACTGTAGAAGCTCCTTCTTCTGGCTGCCATGCCACTGACAGCAGTGTCTTCATTAGAGTTACATTTCAGTCCAGTGAGTCGAAAGTCTGGTTCCTGAGGTAGATTAGTGTAGTTTGGTATGAAGCTGGACCTGTATTCAGGTCTTGCCTCTATCACTCCCGTGATCAAGGCCAGAGTAGCTTATAAAGGTTGTTCTCCCCCCCCCCCCTCCCATAGCATTATGGATGGAAATAAAAAGTCAGTTGGGTAAAAGGGTTTCTATTCTTTCTTTAGGCTGATGAGCAAGCTGCGTATGGTAATTAGGGTTGTGCACAGTTGGGACTTGCACCGACAGGGTCTGATTCTGGACTGTTGGGCGTTCCACTCCAGGACGGGTGCTTTAGCAGAACCCCTCCACCCTAGGGTGTCCCAAACTTGTGAGGCTCCATGAGGACAAGAGGTGAAAAAATGGCAGAATTAATGATTTTTATTTTATTTCAAAGGTTTGTCTGCTTTTTCCCCACCTCGACTCACTCTTGCTTTCACTAGAAAGGCAGTCGGACCCTGGCCCTCTGGGTGACTGTCCTTTCATGTGCGCCCGCAGGTGGGGGACCACAAGTTCAGCGCCCACCGGATAGTCCTGGCCGCCTCCATCCCGTACTTCCACGCCATGTTCACCAACGACATGATGGAGTGCAAGCAGGACGAGATCGTCATGCAGGGCATGGACCCCAGGTGCGGTGACTTCAAGACCTTGTTGCTTCAGATTGTAGCTTACAATGTGAGCGATGGAAATACTTGTTGCTGTGAAGCTTGAGGTTCCTCGAATGTTCTCTGGGGAAACGTTTGTTCCTGAGCTGTCTTATCTATCTCAGGAGCAGAAGTTTGTTTGGACATTCCATGGCTCAGTTTATTCTTGGGAGTTGCTGGATATTTGCTAAGGCATTGTATATAAACCTGGATCCGATGTTGGTTTTCTTCGCCAAGTCCGTGATTGTCTGCTTTGCTAAGCCGCACCTGTTCCTTCTCGAAATGGTCACATTGGTTTTTTTTTTCCTGAAAAATAACTGCACAGTTAGCCTAAAAGTCACATCCTTGACCCTTAGCCAATGTGTCCCCTCTCTGAGTCTGTGGAATTCCTTCTCCCCACTCACATTGGAATGTGAACCCCCCCCCCTTAACACACACACAGACTGCTGAGTCTCCCCTCTCCCCTGCCCTGGCCTCTGGTTGCTCTGCAGTGCCACTGCAGGAAAGCCTGAAGCTTTCTCCGGTCCACCAGCAGTCCCCTCCCACACTGAGAGCAGAGGTGTTCTGTTTCTCCCTGGAACGAGAGACGGTTAAAAGGAGGGAGACGAGTGGGTACGAGCGTGTAGGTGATGGAACAGTACGGTCTTCAGTGTTCTGTTGTTATTTCTGGATTTCATTGTTCTTTCCCTTTTCTCCAAACCCTCCCCCCCCTCCCCCGGCCCCCTCGTGCATCTCTTTGCGCCTCCTCCTCAAAGTGCCCTGGAAGCCCTGATAAACTTCGCGTATAACGGCCACGTGGCCATCGACCAGCAGAACGTGCAGGCACTCCTCATCGGCGCCAGCTTCCTGCAGCTACAGAATGTCAAGGACGCCTGCTGCTCCTTCCTCCGAGAAAGGTGAAGCCCCCCCATACCCCCCCCCACCCCGTCCTCTGCACACGCACACACCCCCCCCTCCCCCCATTCTCTGCACACCCCAATAATGCTCCAGCCAGGCCCTTCATTGCAGTCTTATCATACATGCCTTCACGAATCCACTACCCTCATTGTGAGAACTTCTCCAATGGGCATATTTGTCTGTGACAGAATTTATTTGAGAGTTGAGCTCACGGCTCCGTTTCCTTTCTCCTGTTCTCTGTTTCATCGTTCCGGCCGCCCTGACGTTGCTCCCCTACCCCGCCCCCCCCCCCCGCCCCGTTCCCCAGGCTCCACCCCAAGAACTGCCTGGGCGTGCGGCAGTTCGCGGAGACCATGATGTGCACCACGCTGTACGACGCGGCCAACAGCTTCGTGCACCAGCACTTCGTGGAGGTGTCCATGTCGGAGGAGTTCCTGAGCCTGCGGTCGGAGGAGGTTCTGGAGCTGGTCGGCTGCGACGAGCTCAACGTCAAAGCCGAGGAGCAGGTCGGTGGAGCCGCCGCATCGCTTAGCAACGGGGGCGGGGACTCGGCGCTTAGCAACGGGGGTGGGGAATTGGCGCTTAGCAACGGGGGCGAGGACTCGGCGCTTAGCAACAGGGGCGGGGACTCGGCACTTAGCAACGGGGGGCGGGGACTCGGCGCATAGCAATGGGGCGGGGACTCAGTGCTTAGCAACGGGGGCGGGGACTCTGCGCTTAGCAACGGGGGCGGGGACTCTGCGCTTAGCAACGGGGGCGGGGACTCGGCGCTTAGCAACGGGAGCGGGGACTCGACGCTTAGCAACGGGGGCAGGGAAATGCTCCTCAGGCTAGCGTCCGACAGCTTTTACTTTAAAACAAGGGATGTCCGATCTTATCCAGAAAGGGCCGGTGTGCGTGCAGGTTTTTTGATTCAGCCCAGACCCTACAACACCTGATTCAACTAATTAACTGATGGTGGTCTTCAATCAAGACCTTGATTAGTAGAATCAGTTGACTTGGCGCTGGGTTAAAGCAAAAACCTGCACCCACACTGGCCCTTTTCGGATAAGACTGGACACCCCTGCTTTACAAGGATATTGTGTGTGAATATTCATCGCTCTGTGATAAAACGGGCACTTGTATGAAAGTATGTTATATGACATGGTTCACATAGTGGGAGATGGTTTCACATTATTAATTCAATAATGACTGTGGTATTACCTTCATAACCAAGTTATGAAGGTAATATGATGTGGGAAAGTCCGGAGGCTTTTGTAGGATTAGCATACGTCAGCAGGGACAGGTCAGATTAGGTTCCTGGTGTTTACTTCTGCGTGCCTCAAATGTCACACTGATACTATTGAAATGGGACAAAAAGGGAAGAAGTAAGGTGAGAACATCTGGATTTGATACCAGTCCGTGAAAGCCAACCATGTTCTAGAACAGGACAAACCACTCTGCAAAAATCCTGCAAATATTACAGCTGGGAATTCCAACCCTGTTCCTGCAGATCTACCGTCCTGCAGGTTTTCACTCCAACCCTAACAAAGCAGACCTCATTCAACAGCTAGAGATCTCACTGAGCTGCTAATTATTAGAATCAGGTGTGCCAAATTAGAGTTGAAATAAAAAAAACCTACAAAGGCTGGTAGACGTCTAGGAACAGGGTTGGGTGGCCCTGGCGTGGACTCTGTGACCCCAGCTGAGCAGTTACCCCTGTCCCGTCGCCCGTCACCCCCCACCCCCCTCCAGGTGTTTGAGGCGGTGCTGGCGTGGGTGCGGCACGAGCAGGAGGAACGGGAACCCCGGCTCCCTGAGCTGCTGTCCAAAACGCGCCTGCCCCTCTGCCGGCCCCAGTTCCTGGCTGACCGCGTGCAGCAGGACGAGCTGGTCCGCTGCTGCCACAAGTGCAGGTGAGTGGGGGGGCGAGGGGGGGGAGAGGCTATAGGCTATAGGCTATAGGGTGAGCCTATAGGAGCAGAAGGTGATTAAATTGCCACAAGTGGGGGTGGGGGGGTGGGAGGGGTGTAAGCCTATAGGAGCAGAAGGTGATTAAATTTCCACAAGTGCAGGTGAATGGGGGGGCGAGGGGCATAAGCCTACAGGAGGAGAGGGTCATTGCGTTTTCCTGAATGCCTGCATTGTTGACTGTTTTTTGTTTTCATAAAGTCACGTCACACCCTCAAGCAATTAAAAAAAAAAATTGGGTCAGTTTTGGATTTATTTCAAGGGTGTTTGGGCCTAAACAGTTCTCCCAGTCCCACCCTTTGGGGGGGATGTGCCTGTGTTTGAGAATGTTTTGCAGCACAGAGAAACCTATTTACAGTAAAAGTAAGGAGGGTTTGAGGGTGACGTGTGGAGTTTATATTAAGAGGCTACAATACATGCTGCAGTCATTTAGTTCAGCGTCCGTGTGTGTGATTGTGTGCTTGCATGTGAGCGTGTGCATCCCTGTGTCTGTGTCTGTGTACATTACCGTGTGTTTGTCCCCCTGGCAGGGACCTGGTGGACGAAGCCAAAGATTACCACCTGATGCCAGAACGCCGCCCCCACCTCCCCGCCTTCAAGACCCGGCAGCGGTGCTGCACCTCCATAGCGGGTCTCATATACGCTGTGGGGGGGCTGAACAGTGCAGGTGCCACATGACCCCCCCCCCCTCCTACCCCCCCATTCAGTACTCTGAACGCACTTGACATTTCAACTGGGGCTGAGATGCAGTGAAAAAGAGTCAAGTTTTGTAGTCAGTGTTTCATAAAGTCATGGGACTTGATGGCAGTCCAGTATAATGGGTAAGGAGCTGGGCTTGGTCTAAAGGTCACAGGTTCACTTCCCAGGTTGGACACTGCCGTTGTACCATTGAGCAAGGTACTTAACCAGAATTGCTTCGTTGTATATCCAGCTGTGTGAATGGATGCAGTATAAATGCTATGTAAAAAGTCGCTCTGGTTAAGAGTGTCTGCTAAATGCCTGTAATGTACTGACTAAATAACAGTTAAGCAGAACTGGGATTGATGTGTGGGGGACGATGCGAAAGTGCTTTGCAACCTTTTAAATTTTGAACACTGCTGTGTCCAGGTGACTCGTTGAATGTAGTGGAGGTCTTTGACCCGATTGGGAACTGCTGGGAGCGCTGTCAGCCAATGAGCACCGCTCGGAGCCGCGTAGGCGTGGCCGTGGTCAACGGGCTGCTCTACGCCATCGGCGGATACGACGGCCAATCGCGGCTCAGCACGGTGGAAGTGTACAACCCGGAGACGGACACGTGGACGCGGGTGGCCAGCATGAACAGCCAGCGCAGGTGAAGCATGTTTGTTCCGTGCATTTTCTCACGAGCGATTTTCATTACTTGTGCATCTGAAGTAATTGTAATTTTACCCACGAGCGGCCAAACTGTCCAAACTTGACATGACTTTAGGGGAACTTTCTAAATACTGTGCATGTTCTTCTTTTTCTAGGCCAAAATGATTGCCATGATCACATCATAAGTGAGCAGAAATTGGAAAATGTGAAACTAGCTGAAAGTTGTTTAGCTCAAATAGGCACAATACTATGTTTCATCTGTAGAATGTTGGAGGTTTCCTTAGCGTCTTGTGAGTCACAGTCACTCTGATCCCAAACACTGTGCTCACATCGTCTCTCTCTCTCGCTCTCCATTTATCTGTTTCTCTCAAGTGCGATGGGCACCGTGGTGGTGGACGGACACATCTACGTGTGCGGAGGCTACGATGGCAAATCCTCTCTCAATTCAGTGGAGTGCTACTCTCCAGAGGCAGACAGGTGCGTACATCTCCTGTCTTCAGTTGCTCTGTCCCCTTTGAGAGCCCCTCACTTCCTGGCTCTCTGGGCGTGTTTGTGTAAACAAGGGCTGTGGGGTGCACTGCATCTGACTGCATCCGCGTTCACAGCTGTGATGTGGTCGAGTATTTTACAAAAAAGGGCTGAGAGGCTTTATTTTCGTGCGAGTGTTACATTTGTGGTCTCCCTCTGCTGAAGGCGTCTGTGGCAAAACCATCCAACCCATTTGTCACATCTAAGAAATGATTGCCATCTAGTGTATGCAGCAGGAATTACACATTTGCATTATCTGCTATGTTCTTAATGGGGAATGTAGGAAATAGAACTAAGTAGCTCCCAGACAAATTAACTTCTACTGCTATGATGGTGATTTGGACTAAAAACAGTAATACAAACCAAGCTTTTGAAACTAATGTCATTATTTTATGTTGAAATGAATGTTGTATATATACAACCTGAAATTTGTCTGAGTGTGTTCATGTGTTTCTAATATGTCGTTATCATGTCTCATTTGTCACCATCTTCATAGGCTCTTGAAATGCAGACTCAGAAAACTGGGACTTAGTTAAGAGTTTCTGATTGCTAACATTGTTATGACTTGTTCTTGAGCGAATCTCAAAAGGCTGTCTGCGTGGAACATGAAACGAATTTCATACAGCTGAGTAACATAAATAAAGGGGGCGCATTCTGCTGTGTTCTGGTTAAGCCCATGGCCCTGAAGAAGACTTATCGGGGGGTGTGTGCGTGCATACGTGTGCATGTGTGTGTGTACGCGTGCGTGTGTGTGTACGCGTGCGTGTGTGTTTCCCGGGGCAGGTGGACGTTAGTGACGGAGATGAGCGCGAGCCGCAGTGCAGCCGGCGTGACTCTGTTCGACGGCAGGATCTTCGTTTCCGGCGGCCATGACGGTCTACAGATCTTCAACACGGTGAGCGTCCCGATCTGACCTGGTCAACCGCCCAAGAGCATCCCAGCAGTGTGACGTCACTGGCGCAAGACATGCTGAATGAACACAAACCAGTGGTCTGAATTAAACGGTTATGAAATTATGAAATTATCTCTTTGCTGATTTGGAATGCCCAACCATATTCACAAGTACATTCGTAGCTGCAACCACTACTATAAATGCGGGAGAGGTCTGAGACTATAATTTAATTTAAGGTACAGTCCATTAATTTAGCCTGTGCAGACATGAGTCAAAGGAGGATTGTTCACATGAGCAAGCAGGCTGTAGCCCCCCGATTGACCAGTAGAGGCTGCTGGTGAGCAGTAAGATGTGGTCCTCCTTCAATCCCAAAAATTTTAAACTTTTAACATGACTGTATTAAAAAAAGGACAAAACACTGCACCTGCGAGTCTTGGACCGATGACCAGGCACCTTGAATTGCAAGATGATAATAAATATTGACTCAAGCTTGATGTGAGTCTCTTACTGTAAATCCCCTCCTGGCCTGCAGGTGGAGTACTACAATCAGCACACAGCCTCGTGGCACCCCGTGGTGGGAATGATGAACAAGCGGTGTCGGCACGGCGCGGCGGCCCTGGGTAGCCAGCTGTACGTGGCCGGGGGTTACGACGGCTCGGGGTTCCTGAGCGGCGCGGAGGTGTACAGCTCGGCGGCGGACCAGTGGAGCCACCTGGTGGCCATGGGCACGCGGCGCAGCCGGGTGTCGCTGGTGGCGAACTGCGGCCGGCTGTACGCGGTGGGCGGCTACGACGGGCAGTCCAACCTCGGCTCGGTGGAGGCGTACGACCCCGAGAACAACCGCTGGACGTTCATGGCGCCCATGGTGTGCCACGAGGGCGGGGTCGGCGTCGGCTGCATACCGCTGCAGCCGGCCTAGCCTCGGGCTCCGCCCCTTTTTTCGACAGGGGGATGAACTATTGTTTTTTTTTTTCATTTTAACGTTTTTTTTGCGAAAGGCTGATCTGACTTCCAAAAAAAGCGATGGTGGTGATGATGATGATGATGATGATGAGGGCTGTGACAAGAGAGATATGGCGGGATGTAACCATTGGACATCTGTCCCTTTTTCCAGAAGAGGTAGTAGCGACTGAACTGAACGGTTCTGTTTTTTTTTTTTTTGTTTTTTTTTAGGGCTTTCATTTCAAGCCTTGTGAAATGGAATGGCACAATCCTACATAGTTCCACACACACACACACACACACACACACACACAGAGCTGTCCCCCTCACGGTGGAGGCAGTGGACAGGGCTGTGATGCTCTCTCTCTCTCCAGTGGATCATGTTTCAGAGGCTGGTCATCCACTGCCGATGGGGGGGGAATGACAGGACCGTCCCGGGCAGGACCGTCCCAGGGGGCCCCCTCTACCAAGAGATCTACCTGCGCCTGCAACACACGGGGTACACACATTTCCACACACCCCCCCCCCCCCCCCCCCCACACCGTTTCTTTCCATTACAGCCATGGGAACAGTGTACCTGCAGATACTGCAGTACAGCAGTGGAGGTACATGTGCAGTAGTGGGGAGGGGTGTGTGTGCAGTGGTGGTGTGTGTGCAGAGGACACACAGCACAAGAAGAAGGATTCTGCCTGTGCCACCCAGAGCAAGATCTGACTGCTGGGAAATCTGAAGAGCTGTACACACACGGAGACGCACACATATGCACACACACACACACACACACACACACACACACACGCCGTGACTGCTAGGGAGGGGGAGGTGCAAATAATTATTTTTAACTGGAATATTGTTGGGGGGGGGGGTAAATTGCTTAATATGGTACAGCATGACTGGTGATTAACACACAAGTTCATTATTGGGAGAAAATATTGAATTATTGTTCAATATTATACTGAACAATGTTGTGTTGAGTGGGATAATTCACAGAATCTTCCTTTATTATTATTATTATTATTATTATTATTATTATTATTATTATCCCATTTTCAGTTTAAACTCAAATGGGAAATTCTACTTTGAACCAGGGCACAGAAGCTAATTAATAGTTTTTTGGTTTTTTTTGGGGGGGGGGGGGAGGGGGACAGGTCTGGATGTAACACTGTCAGTAGAAACCCCGTCGCGGGTTCAGACGAAAGTTTTATTTGGGGGGGTTTGTGACGGACTGGGACGCGTGCAATCGGCCGGGCCGCTGGTCCCCGCGCACCAGCAGCGTCCCGCCCTGGTGTCAGAATGTACCCCCCTGCTGCTCCTCTGTCCCGTTCCGGACACCCACGCTCCAGGCCCGGGACGGGCGCAGGCCAAAACCCGACGCGCGCCGCCTGGACGTGTTTTTTTTTTTTTTTTTTCTGCGGCGCGGGTCACTGTAAAAAAAAAACACGGCGTGACTCGGGAGTGACATCAGGTGACAGTTACGATGACAGAGAGGGCGGGCGGCTCAGGTTGCCCCGGTGACGGCTGCTTTCTCCTTTGCGGTCACACCTCCGGGCCGGTGTGTAATCTTGTGACACGCTGGTGTGTCATTTTTCGTGACACATTTTTGATACCAAAAACAAAACAAAACAAAACAAAAAAAAAAACAAAGAACAGCTTGCGGCCAGAGCGGCTGTTTAATGTTCTTTCAACATTCTTACAACGTTAATGATGGCGATGTTGCAGATGACCTTTTGCTATCTGGTCACCATGGAGGGGACGGACTTAAAATATCAACATTCCATCTGAAACTGGGCCCATTTGTGTGTCTGTTCAACGGCTCCGATGTCCCCTGAGCGGTCCGAGGCATTTTGTTTTGTACGGACGCTCGTCAGACTGAGGCCCAGGGTCGGTGTAACCAGACTGCTCTCTCCGATAACCTTACTTTTAAGCAACAGAGCAACAGCGTTTCGCCAGCAGCCTAATTGAATATTTTTAGCGTGAAGAAAACTTTGTCGAAGTGAAGGAAAAAGTGCGATCAAATCTGTTGCTGCAGTCTGATGCAAATTAATGTGGGATTAACTACTGTGAATTCATAAAATTGATGTTAATAATTGTCATTGCTGCATTTTTCTGCTGATATTATTGTAACGTACATTTTTTGTATCTTCCGATTATGATTGCAGTATTTTTTACAACTGATTTTTTGGTACTGTACCTCAGACTTGTTAATATTTATTTTTCGTTATGTTTTGTTTTCTCTTGGTGCATTTGCACGTACCTGTTAATAACTTTTAACTCTTGGAAAACTTGTAAATTGTAATAACTGTTATAATTATTGAAATCTAAACCTGAATGTTTATTGAAAATGTTGATCTCTGTTTCCGGTCCTCCGGTGTTTTGTTACCTACAAAACCTTGGTGTTACCTTGGTGACGGGTGATTGTTCAACATTAAAAGGAAAAGGACTTTCATTTCCAATTTCTTTCCACTGAAAATCCAGCTGGGATCTTTGTCTTGTTGAGTAGGAATGGCTGATAAAAGACTTATGTACTGTACAAATGAAACGGCTTCATATCTCTACATCGTTTTTTTCCCACCTCACATTTAGGACTGTATGGACTCGTCTACACTTTTACAGTCACACTGACAATCCAGTTGATTTAGGCACTTTGAATATATATATCGCCCATGCACTAAAAAAAACAGTTGGACAAACTTTTAGACTCTTCATAACTGATATAAATCTGTGGCTTTCCATAACCTGTATCAATACTTAATACTGTATCACGGCAGTATTTAACAGATAATCAATAGAAAGTTGACGCGACAAATCATGCAAGTCACCAAGAGAGGCTCACGGGTTAATATGATGGAGTAGCCTGTGCTTCTAATGGTGTGCTATGAACAAGGCTGTGACACGGTGTTTTTATAATGTACTTCACTGGCCATTTAGTCACCCGTTTTCTCCACTTGGCTCCAGGGCACTTGTTGACTTCATTATAAGACGGCGTTTAACTTCTGTGGCGGCTGAGAGACGTAACCTAAAAATATTTATAGGGGGTGGGGGGGGGGGGGGGGGGACTGTGGGCGGGGCCAAAGCACCGGCCCTGACCCCGCCCACCCAGCTGCCACAGGAGTTGAGATATAAAGCGCAGACGTCGAGGGCGGCGTCCTCGCTTTCCCCAGCAGACAGGTAAGAGAGAGAGAGAGAGATGGCGAAGTGCGCGTCGCTGCTGTTCTGCTGGCTCGCCGTTGCCGTGACCGCATCGTCGGCCGCCCCGGTGAATTCTGGCGGGAAACCGACCCAAGTCCCAACACTGAAGGTAAGGTCCTGTTACCGTTGTTTTTTTTCACACGCAGAAATATGCTCGCCATCCAAAACGTGTTGAATAATTGCAGCCACCCATTTACAACGGTCATGTTAAGCCTACAATACAGTGCTTTTAGTGTAATATCTAAAAAATATACATTGACTTGCTGGGAAAATGCCATTTTTATTAAGAGTAAAATCAAGCAGTCTAGACCACCGTTAGCCAAGTTACAAATTAAATGGCGATCATAGGCTTACACTCCATTGCATAGAATAGTTATTACAGTTTTTTCCTTTGGCACCAAAACAAACCTAATAGCAGCCTGGTAAAATGATTGCATCGTCTGGTCTGTTTCCTGTGAATATTGGTCTATAATATTGTTATGCATACAGACTGAATGTACATTTCTTATCCTCTGCTATCTCCTTTTAAATTTTAAACACAACTTTGGCGTTGTGTTGGACTTATTATATTAAAATATTATTTGGACATTTGCACAGGGAGATAAAATCTAATAACAAGGATCAAAACTGTCTCTTATTAAGGAAGATGAGGTCCAAATGTGCCAGAATATCTGGAGGACCTTTCCTGGGTTTGCACTGTAGTGCCCACATAAACAGGGTTTAACAGTTTTTTTAGCTTCTGATTGGCTGTTATCAACATGTTGTTCTTAACCATTTGTCGTAGTGAAACTGCAAAAAACACAAAGTCAATTTTTTAGGAAGTTTTAAGTAACTAAACTAAAAACTAAAGTAAATCATAAAATGAGACAACTTCAGACACAAGAAAAGCGTTGATGTGTGTTTAAAAAATATAATTGAAATCTCAAATATTAAAGTGCCATTTTGTGGATTAGAAATCCAAATATGTTTTGTCACTTTTCAGATTTAGAATACGTAGCCTCCTCAAGGTATTCAGAAATAGTTTCACACAGAAAATTCACGATAACTCTTAATGTGGCAATTCTATGGTTGTACGGTCAATTTAGAATCCAACCTCCTACCCCCCCCCCCCCTTTCTTTGGTGTGATAATGGGGCTATAATGTTACAGGGTACATGATGTTCATATGATGTGACTGAATTAGAAAATGTCATAACAGAACAGAAGGGAACTTGTCCTTACAAGTGAAAAGCGTCTTGCACGCTGGGATTTCTGTAGTTACAAACAGAACACATTCCAGCACCTACAATCAACATAAAAACACCATCATCAAACTGCAGTCAGTAACAGATTCATTCTTGTACATCTTTCTATTAAATTAGTTTCATTCACTTGCCATTAAGAAGTTGTATGGTGCTTCTTGGAATAAAGGGGGATTGTGTTCTGTTAGTTTTAATGTAGGTATCTGTTAATGGCAACCAGAGGACAGAATGATGTATTTGGTGTTGAGGGGGTGAGGAGGGCCATCAATGACTCAGCAAAATTAAGACTGCCTACCTGACAAATGTAATATTTGGGAAGAATATTCCAGATCAATTTTTTTCCTTTTTAAAAAATTTTTTTTTTAATATACATAAGCAGTTTTCAAGGAATTAGGCAGTCCTGTCAGCAATATGATGAAAAAATCTCCCCCAAATGTAAAAAAAAAAATATTTTTTTCCCAAAATCATTTCCACCCCAGGAGAGGGCGTGCGAGGGGACGCCCCAGAGCAGCCCAGACGGGCACACAGAAGTGCTGGCCGCTCAGGAGGACCAGCAGCAGGTGAGCTCCAGCGCAGGTAAAACAGAGCGGAACAGAGCGCTCAGCCGCTGGGGCACTCACGTCTAGGTCCTCTCCCATAGGTCGGGAGGACCCAAGCCACGCCCACGCAGACTCGCATGGGGCGAGCAGCCTCCACCCCCTCCAAAAAGATTCCCCGCCCCTGTCCCGGCTGCTTCTCCGTGATCGGGGACCCAGGGGCGCCACAGAAAACCCAATAAAGTGAGTTCCTGTTTCGGGAAAAATAAGGCTTTCGGAAACACAAAGTTACATTCAACTTTGTTTCACAAAGCAGGCTTACGGAGTTAGCTGGATAACTGCACCGAGTAAAACCCAGAACCCTCCCAAATCTGGAACATGGACTGAAGTAGAAAGAGTTTTACTCAGTACAGTTATCTAACTGAGGAATCCTGCTTTGTGGTACAGGCCCCAGGACAACTGAATTTTATTGCGAGTAAAGAATTCTTCATGCATGTCAGGGATTTACAGGACATGGTTGGGTGGGGGGCCAAAAACCCTTTGGCTTCAGTTTACAGAGTTTTTTGGGAGGGGGGGGGGGGGGGGATCAGGGGTGATAATGTGCAAGCCCATTATTGCTGAGCTGCAAGTGTTTCTTGTTTTTTTTTTTTTTCTTTTCTTTTTAAGGACGTGACAGCAGGTAAGTGAAACGTTATTGCTCAGCAGTGCTAAATAAGACCAAGAGAAGTTTCTGAGGACCTGCTGGCTTTAGCATGCCTTTTATAGGGGGCATTAGTGGGTTTGCGGTCCAAAGCAGGAAAACACACCTCACTCCAAAGCAGCTCGATCAGCACGTTTCCTGCTGTGCACCACAAACCCCCTAATGACCCTATAAAAGCCACTGCAGAGCCAGCAGGTCGTCAGAAACATTCATATCCAAACTAGCCATCACTGTACGCATAAAAACTGCCTCTTCAAATTAGAACTATACACTGAAACAGTTAAAAAAAAAATATATATATATTATTATTTTTTTTTTTTTAAACCTCAGAAAGAGAACTATCCCTTTAACCTCCATACAATCTAGTTCAGTGGTTCCCAACCGTGTTCCTGGAGATCCACCATCCTGTAAGTTTTCATTTCACCCCTATTTTGGCACACCTGACTTTACTAATTAGCAGCTCAAAGACAGCTCTTACACTGAGGGGGGGGCTCTGTTAGAGTCGGAGTGAAAGCCTACAGGAACAGGGTTGAGAACCAACGATCTAGTGTTTCTGATGTCAAAGCTGGCTAAAAACAGTGACGCCTGTGTTGAGACATGTTCTTCACCTCAAATACAAATTAAAGTGGTCAGGTTTGTTTACCCCTATGTTACACAAGTTCCACGGTTGGCAAAATCAAGATGTGGTGTTAGAAAGTAGGTGATGCTCTCTGGTTAGACTGTACAGAAACGTTAATGTATTTGATTATATACGGGTTGTCTTGTATTTTAAAATGAGCTTTTGTCTTTGCTCAGATTCTGATGCTCTGAGGTGTATCAGCAAGACCAGAGGAGGAGAAAAACCATCGCTTGTATGCATCTCCTGCATCTTTCTTTTTTGGGCAAGACAGCAGTGCCCCTGCATGTACCTGCAGCCAAGATCTCTGTATCACACTATCTCCGACTCGGGGGGGGAAAGGGATTCAATCCCTATCAACTCCCCACGCTACAGAGTACAGACCCCGTCATCTATACATGAAAACATCTCCCAGACTCACAGACTTCATGGGGATGAATCTGTAACGGTTTTTATTAATTTTTTTTAACCTGATAGCAGCTCTGATCCTAGGTCTGAGGACACTACAGAAACATCTTTTTGTTATTCTCCACCAAATGTAGATGAGAAACATTGACCTACTGACCGCACATCACGCAGGTTGGTTGGCGATGTAGTTTTTGCCTTTATCACAATGCGACGCCTCAAAATGCAGGAAACGTACAGACAACATAAATTTCTCTTAAAACTTTCCAGTACTGCTTGTAGCAGCATTTGTAAACAGAGAGACTTTTGGAGGCCATTTTGGTGACATTCTGCACTGCAAAGTTGACGGTGCCATTACTGTCAGCATAAAATGCTGACGGGGGGGGGGATTGGGGATGTTATAAGGCACTTTGCGTTACGACTGCCTGAACTGCACCGGCGTGGTCCGCAGATGCTATTGACTGACAGGCTAAACAACTTACGCGTGTGGCCTACACGTTTTACCGCTTGCAAACATTTTGTTTCCCCGTTCGTAGAGGTAGAGCTGAGTCATTCGGTTACGTACCTTCTTTGCTTCGATGCAAAACAGCAGCATCTCGCTCTAGAACTAGACCCATCACGTCCTGCGTCCAAAACCACAGTTGCAGCATGGGTGAGCAGCCTGTAGCCGCCATACAGTCATAACCACAGGGCTCTGTCTGTTTTGCTGAGTCACAGCTAAAGAGCTGCCCTGAGCCCCCTTTCACTGAACTGTTTATCGCACCTCGAGAAAAGTGTATTCCGCCAGAACTTAAAAAAAAATAAACATTGTTTGTTGATTCGGTTACACAAATACCCAGAGCGCAAAAACGCGTTGTGGTTAGACTGAAGGGGCGCACACCCTGTCCGATAAAACATTCGCCCTCTCAGCCGCACAAAAAAAACGAAAGTGCGCCTACTGCAGTGTAATTGCCCAGACTAGACGCGTGTCCCGCAGGGCTGGATAATCTGGCTGTGAACTGCCGGGGCGCCAGTTCGGACCACGCCACGCCAGGTGCAGGTCCGCCCCCCACCGCAGCCTCCCCCCCAAGACTTCGAAACAGACCCACATGACGGGCTCACCGCACCCACAGACCGAAGCCAGCACCCCTGGAACCCGCGCTCTGGTCCAGCCGGCAAGCTAAATGTTAAAAAAAAAAAAAAAAAAATGAACGACGCACCCACAGCTGGAGGCCAACACGCTCCTTCTGGTGGCCTTTGTATCAGGATGTGAAAAAGCTGAATTCTATCATTCAGATGGACGCACAAATAAACTGATGTTTGTTGACAAGACTGCTTTATCTTACCCATTATGGCTTTGTTTCTTTTCTTTTTCCTTTTTAAACTATGAATGATATTTGCTGTATCTTAAAAATGTCAACTTCCATGCCAGGAAAGTAACCAACTTTGTGTTTAGGGGGAGATGGAGACAACTCTGAAGAGACAGTCTGGTCATCTTGAGGTCCTTGAGTCAGTTTTAACTCGAGTATTGTCTTTTGGACTACAGATAAAATAAAAGGATACATATAAACACAGAATGGATCCCATCTGGTCTGTTGACACGAGCACCGCAAGTTGATTTAATTGTCCTCTCCTCTGTTGCCATTGAGGCGTTACATTTCCCAGAGGCGACAGATACACAGAGACAAACACAGAAAAGGCCGACTAAAATGAACCTCGCTTAAATGGTTCGCTCTTCAATTTAAAAAAAAAAAAAAAAGCTCAATTCTAACGGCAAAGGTGGGGACTGAGACTAATACGGTGCTGACAGGAGACGGCCACACAATGCTGTGCATCTTTAACCCAGCTGTGGACGGACTCTCTCACACCGGCTCACGGGAAAGTTTCTAACCACACAATCCAACACCCAACACACTGCCCATTTAAATAAGTGTTAAGCTCTGAAGGGCCACTGCGCTCCACACGGAAATGGCCACTCAGCCCAATGACGGGTACCCACCACCTGAACCCTCTCAGGAGAACCCCATGACCAGGTAGCCCAAATACAAACGCGGGGGCTCTTTTATACATTCCCATCTTTAAACACGGGACCGAAAGAGCCTTGAAGCTGCTGGGCTGGAGCTCTACAGGCTCGGGATTGGACTGGAGTTATATTTACCATCATCTCATCATGAACCCATCCCCAGTGCAGTTCCATAACAGACCAAAAGGGGGCAGGTGCATCTCAGCGAGCAGCTCCAAGCCGACAGAAAGGTACAAAACGGGCAACCAGCGGAAGGAAAACATTGGAAGACAGAAGAACAAAAAAAAAAAAAAAACTTAACTCCATCCAATTAGAAATGACACCTTTAATATTTACCACAAAATGGCTTGCCAATGTTATAACACAAAATAAAAGTATTGGGGGGGGGGGGGGGGGAGAGGGTTGTGTGGGTGGACGGGGGGGAGGAGGGGTTAGTGGAGAAACGCGTAACAGTTCAGTGGTATATTTTGCGGGATACCCAAAACTATAGCTCTGCACTACATTCTGAAAGGAGGATGAGGAAGGGGAGGGGGGGCTGTGATTCAGGAGAGGTAAGTGTCAGGAGCAAATTACAGCCTGTGAAACAAGACAGCTCAGATCTTCTCAGAGGACAAGTCACAGGGTCCCAGTTTCTCTTCCCCCCCCCAATAAGGCCACTTTAAAGTTTTTTTTGTTTTTCGTTTTTTTCTGTGTTTTCTCTCTGTCGGACAGCCAGCAGGTTTGAAAGAGATTCCCGTTTCTTGGGAGACCAGCCCGAACGTTGGCTCTCGAGCGAGTGGACGTGGCAGGTCCGCAGCCCCCGGCGGGGCGGGGCGGGGCGGGGCGGGGGGAATGTTTAAAAATCTGCAGACAGCGCTGAGGTCTCTCTCTTCAGCCCCGTTTCCGCCGAGGTGAACCTGAGGTAGTCTCCGCTCCTCCGCTCCGTCCCGCACGCCAGATCTCCAGGCGTGTTATCGCTGCGCCCCGGCCCGTGTGAAATTCGGCTGATCGGTCACGCCTGTGTGTATCCTGTGATGGCGGTAAAACGTCAACCGACCGACCGACCCCCCTCCCCCCCCCCCCCCCCCCCGCCGCCCAGAGCCGCCTGGTTCAGATTGCGGGGGGTCTCCAGGGGCGACAGACCCAGGGAAGCAGGGGCCGAGGTGTGCCGCCTCTGCCACGGTGACGCGATGAAAAAACAAGATGGCTGAAGTATCGTTAAATGTTCAAACGCAGGTCAGGGTTTTACACTGTTTTTGTTGTTTTTTTGTTTTTGTCTTGACCCCCCTCTCCCTGTGGCCGTGGCCGTTAAAGAGGGCTGTGATGAACAAAGGGCCCAATGAGTGAAGGAGAGGCCTGTGCCAGCCCAGTGCGCGTGTGTGTGTGCCACAGAGAGAGAGGATGCGTGTGTGTGAGAGAAGAGAGAGGAGCAGAGACAGAGAGTGTATGTGTGTGTGTGTGTGTGTGTGTGTGTGTGTGTGAGAGAAAGATAATGTGTGTGTGGGTGTGTGTGAGTGTTAGAGAGACAGAGAGTGTGTGTGTGTGTGTGTGAGAGAGATAATGTGTGTGTGTGTGTGTGTGTGTGCGTGAGTGTTAGAGAGACAGAGAGTGTGTGTGTGTGTGTGTGTGTTAGAGAGACAGAGAATGTGTAGGTGCGTGTGTGTATGCGAGAGAGAGATGGAGAGAGGGAGAGAGATGGAGAGCATATGTGAGAGGGAGAGCGCATGTATTTGAGTGTGTATGCGATTGTGTGTTGAATGGCCGTAGTTCTGCTCCCTCCCACCTGCTCACAGGCAGAGGGCGGGGCCATGCTGGGTGGGTGGGGCTTGGCACGGGGGGGGGGGGGGGGGGGCGGTTACTTGTCCCCGAGGATGGAATACTGGTTGTCCAGCTGCAGCTGCTGTGCAGAGGCTCCGCCTCCTTCCTCCCGGGCTCGGCTCCTGTGCTTCACCACCTCAAAGGTCTTCTCCATCTCCCTGTCCCTGCGGGAGAGACACGCGCACACAGAGGAGCCCGCCATCAGCCCTGGACCACAGCTACATACACATGCACACACACGCACCTCACACGCACCACACAGCATGTACGCAAGTGCACACATACACACACTCACACACACTCACACACACTCACACACACTCACACACACTCACGCACCTCACACGCACCACACACACACTCACACACACACACCTCACACGCACCACATACACGCACCTCACACGCACCACACAGCATGTATGCAAGTGCACACACACAAGACGCACCACGCACACGCACGCATGCACCACACACACACACACACACACACACTCATGCGCACACATGCGCACGCACACACACAGCTCTCGCCTGTATCAGGGCTCTATGGCGCTAACATCTTTTCCAAGGAGCACACATGTTCCTAAGTAGTAGCCCTAATGCATTCCAATTAGTAGATGTGCTCTTTAAATTATTTTTCCGGATAGCATATATATGACTTCTCAAAATGGGAGCACTGTAGAGCCCTGTGCAGAGGTTAAAATGGGCTTTTCCGAACCAATTGGTGTTGCTGTTCTCAAGCCAGAACAAATTCCACACTGAGCCGGACCTTGAAGTTTGACAGTTTTCAATGACACAGCATGCAGAATGAATAAAGGATAAAATATACTTATTAAAAAGACAATACCGTGAGCTCAAATGGACACCAAGGTGAAGTATAAACTCGTAATATAATCACATTCTGCGGCTGAAGTGCCTTTTTTTTTGGCAAAACTGCAGTACTGGAGCCCACTGCTGCAGTCAGGAGAGTAGATTTTGGCAGCTTCAGTATGGTGTCACCCTCTGAATAAGCTTAACTCTGTACAGGAATCTGTCTCTGACACTGAGCACTCAGTCTCCTACTGTCAAGAGCCAAAAACTAGTTTAGAAAGAGTTTTTTCCTGGGATTTTGCCAGTCAAAGCAAATTCAAACATGGTGTGCACTTACAATATAGCAATAAAAATGACATTACAATGGCAGCCGTGTAAAAATTCATTGTTACGGCCTCGGTCTTGAATAGACTTCAATATTTGCGGTCTCAGACTTGACTACCCTGTGGTCTTGGTCTTGAATTTGGCTTGAATAACCAATGACTTGTTGACTCGGGACTCAGTTGAGATTGAGTCTCAACTACGGGCCTAACTTTGGTTCGCACTTACCCCTCGATTTGAGACCGGCCAATTAAAATGACTCCATCTGGCGGTGGAATTGCTCACAAATAGTCAGTGGATAAAAGCACCGTTTCCTGCAGCTCTTCCCTTACTGGGTTGCAGCGGGGGGGGGAGGGGGGGGGGTCATCGTACACACACCACTCTGAGTACCACAGTGATGCATGATGGGAACAGAGAAACTACGCGCCTCAGTGGCAGGAAATGTTTACCGGTATGAAACCGCAGCCAAATTTCACACCTGGCCTAAAAGCAAACCCGTTGTGTCAGACAGATACTTCGCCGCTCGATGACTCTCCGACCCCACCTCCGCCCGAAAGATGACTCACCTGCGGGTCTCCACGTGTTTGGCCGTGGACGAAAGCGAGGGGAACTGGGCGTCGCTGGTGATCTCCGGGGGCCCCTGGGTCGGGCCCTTCTTTGCGGGCCCCAGTCGGGCCCCGGGGGGCCGGTACACCCCCGCAGGCTTGGGCTCGGGGGCCTCCACCTCCACTGTAAGGGGGAGAGAGAGAAAGAGAGAGAGGAACGCCACATCACTCTCCAGACCTGAGCGCATAACCAGGCTTTTCACCTCCCCCCGCTACACCCCCGCCCCCCCCCCCCCCATCCACCCCCACCCCCACCCGACGCGGACCCCCCGACCCCACTCACCCACGGGCGGGGCCGCCACGGGGGCGTATCCGGGCTTGTTCCACGGGCCGGACATTTTGTCCCCGCTGACCAGGATGATCTCTCCGTCCTCGCCCACCTCTTCCTTTTCATACTCCTCTTCCTCCTTCTCATCGCTGGCAAAGAAAAGTCACCGTCACCAGTGCTATTTATCAGACCCGTGTGAGAACACAAGCGTGCTCCTCTATCCTGTATGCCGAGAGTCTCGCTGACTGTCCACTGAACAAGCCAGGCAATGCAAAAAGGTTCACATTGCATAGATCTGCGTGAAACTTCAGAATATGGGGCACAGATTTAGCAGCATGCATTTTATGTAGATGCACAGCATCTCCCACTAGTTTCCAGATATTCTTTTATTAAACTTTATTTCCATTTTGCATGTAGCTGTGTACATATATTTATGTAGTATATGCACATATACACTCATATAGCTCATACACAAACATAAATGCAAAGGTCAATATAAACAGAAGTAGAACCGTGGTTCATAGGGCCTTTCCATAACTGTAATATGAGCAACATGAGAATATCGAATGACTATAACTGAAGCCATTGCCATAGCAATGACTAATCCTCAGGGGATCCCCCTTTGGCCTTACTTCAGCTGCATAGCTTGCAACCGCAGCCCGCTGTAGTCCACTTCCTTCTGCTCGAACTCCTTCCACTCCGCGTCCTCCTGCAACACACATCACCGGAAACAGCGTCAGCCGGGGCCACCGCTTCACAACCGAGCGCAGGGCCCAAAACACCACCCACACCAGGCTGCACCTTCAGCCATTTTGGGGGTTTGTTACACGCCGGGCTAGCGGCTAGCGGTAGCCTCCTGCTGCTGCCAGTGCACAGGGCCCAGGGACATGAACACCCACCCACTCCAGGCTGCACCTTCAGCCATTTTGGGGGTTTGTTACACGCCGGGCTAGCGGCTAGCCTCCTGCCGCTGCAGGTGCAGGTGCACAATGCCAGGCACAGCTCACTGTACGGGCCCTCCTGCTGTATGAGCACAGACTCACTGTACGAGAAGCGCTGAGGGAGGCTTTGTGTGCGTCCACAACACACAGAGCCTTCTGGAGCTAGCAGGGAGCCCCTGCGTGGAAAGGCCTCATGTGACTCGGGGGGGGGAGGGCTGACCTTGGCAGCGCTGATAGAGCTAGCGACACGCTGCTGCTCGGAGTGCTGCTGCGGCGAGAACTGCAGCCGGCCGGGTGGAGCTGCATTCGCACGACCCCCCCCCCCCCCCCCCACCCCTCAGGGCCACTGGCTGCTGCGGGCCGTAAGGACCAGTCTCGTCGCTCGGCAGTGCGTCGGAAAAACGGCTTTTGGCGGGACGGCCCAGGGCGGGGCAGAGCTGCTCAGGAGGTAAGACCGATTGTCTGGCAGTCGGAGGGTTGCCGGTTCAAACCCCGCCCTGGGTGTGTCGAAGTGTCCTTGAGCAAGACACCTAACCCCTAACTGCTCTGGCAAATGAGAGGCATCAATTGTAAAGCGCTTTGGATAAAAGCGCTATATAAATGCAGTCCATTTACCAGTCCATTTAGCTGCAGGAACAGGACGGCCCCATCCCACCCGAGGGGCTGAGTGACGTGGCGTCCGGTGAGCACAGGGCTCAGAGTGCGGCAGGCACATTCTGCTCCTGAGGGCCCGGGCAACAGCAGCTCCGGACCGTCGGGGGTGGGGGAAATGAACACCCTGAGCTGAGGGCCACAGCGCCGCCCCACCCCCCCCCAAAGTGCACACACCGGACAACAGGAATCATCCAGCCTGCATATGACGAGAGCACCACCGGGCTGTATGGATGCGCGTGCGCTACATAATTCAAACTGCCTTTTTAAGCCGCCATTTTAAATTAGCGGCTTTGCAGCAGGTCCATTCGATGGCTTTTTCTCTCTCGCGTCTCAGGCCAGACAAGCGTCATCACGCCCCTGTGCTCAGAGACTGGCAGCACAACACAGCATCCGTTTCAAACGACTTCTCTTTTTTCTCTCCAACATTAAATGCCCAGTTAGGCCCTGGTAGGGGGCAGTGTAGCGACACCGATCTGTAACGATGCATTAGTTCAATGAGCGACGACGTCATCCAATCAGTGCAACGGGAGGAAAAAGACCTTCCTGTATCTTTATGAATCATAGCAATGTATTGATTGAAATGTCCATAAATCTTATGCCGGTTTGCTCTCTAGCAACACTGCCAAACATCACTGTGTACATTTCCAACTTGACCTCATCACTCACGCTAGTGCTGTGTTTCCATCTGTTAAATGTGACGTGCACATGCAACCAATATGAGGTTGAGAGTGCAAAAACCTATTGACATTTTAGCAGGCTTGTGTTAGCTGGATCACATATATACTGATCATTTCTTACTACATCGGATCATTTTTGATCGTATCGTAGAAAAATCTGTGATACTGCCAAATATCAAACTGTCGCCTCAAGACTCAAAATCGTACCCTATCGTCGTGGTGAAGGTTTACACCCCAACCCCCCCAAGACCCATAGGAGGAGCACAGGAAGCTACCCGTGCACCTCCTACACCTCCTTGCGTCTCACATCAGCTCCAACTGCCAGCTTGTGAGCAGGGAGGACAGAGCACTATGGAAAACAGAGGAGACCTGGCTGACTTGAAACCCCCTTGCCTGTTCCGGAATACTGGGGTCCAGCACTGCACTGCAGGAAAAATCCTTTACTGACAGAGCCATTCCGGAACACCAACATGGAACTTCCATTCATTTTTTTCTTTTCTTTCTGAGAATTCATTACGTGGCACTTATTCTCAAGGACACCCCAGTACTGCACCCCTGTTAGAGCAATAGGTTCGATGCATCCAACAGATTCTAATAGCATTTACAGTGCCATCTAACTGCAATGTGCCTGACCATCTCAGACGGCCTATCTATCCCAAGTAGTCTCCATTTACAGACAGCCCACTGGGAATCCGAGATGGATAGATGTTGGATAGAGCTTTGGTCACTTTTTAGATGAAACGCCTCAAGATTCTTTGAATCTTGTAGCATCCGATAACCTTGTTCGCAGATAAGAGAAATTCGCATTCTAGTACGTATTGAAAATACGTGTGTGCTGTGATTCAGTCTACAGTCAGTTACCGAGACATTCCATATAGCCTTGCGTTATGTAGCGGTATACATACCATTTGTCATCTCTGACATTTCAGACAATCAATCGCCAAATCCGACTGCACAACCTAATTATTACATACATGTAGGCTAAGTCAACCCCTCGACACCCGGATTACGATTAGAAAAACGTGGTTGGTCGTGCTATTAATAAATGGTTACTTTTAACCACACGTTGACTTAGCCATTTCAAATAACTGCAAGCAAATGTACTTTATTCAAACCGTACCCTCTATCCGATTAAACAATATTCATGAACGTTTCGACTGGCTAGGGAAACATGATAGCCAACATATTTACTGCATTCGCGTAATAGCTGGCATTAGCTATGATAGCTTCACTAAAAAACTTCGCTACAGCTAGCGAGCTCTGCAACGAGATAGGCAGGGCATCAGTCAACCATATTAGGCCGACTGGCCACGATTCAAGCTTTAACACTATATTTTATACACTCTCATACTATGCTAAATAAACAACGGTATCTTACAAACGAGGAATTAATTTATAACGTAACTCATAGTTTTTACAGACCGGCAACACCGTGACTGCATGCGGTAGCAAATCAGCTGACTGACGAGCTAAAGCGGGAGATCAGTCTCGCGCCCGCAAGCCGCTCAGCTGGAAATCCGACACTCCACTATGTGTCGAATTAAACGGTTTTACTTTGTCACACATCACACAACACTAAAGAATGCAATGATTACCAGGCTGATTACTTGACCTGTGATTGGTTTTACCTTGGGCGTAGTAGTTAGCTATCTAGCTAACCGCTGCACTGACGTCAAACTGGCTGGATAGCTGACTAGCTGATCTATTCGCATACCTTCTCTACCTGCGTGTCTTGATTCTCGTTTTTGGTTGGCTTCTCCTTTTCCTTTTTGTTCTTTTTCGAAGTTACAGGTCCCGGTGTCGGTGCTTGCTCCTTCCCCTTTCCTTTTTCCTTTTTCTTCTTTTTATCTCGCTTGGCAAAGAAGTCGTCCAAGCTCTTCTCAGGACAAGCACTAGTAATATCCGCCATTTTCTTATAAAAATATAGATATATATATTACATATAGTTCACCTTCTGTGTCTGATTTACTAGCCAGATAATTTATATAGTTCAATATCGGCTCTCTGCAAAACAACGCCAGAAGTTCAACGTGAATCTTTCAAAATGCTCCTTTCACGTGTCATTTAATGAAAGACTAACAGCCGGCTGCATACATTCGCGAAGTTGCTGCGCCTCTCTGTCATGCCGAACATAAGGCAACCGGATGTGAAACCTACCCCTTCGGCTGTACGCGAGCTGCTCTTAGTTCATTGACAGGCTCAGTAGCCAATAGTGAAATGACAAACAGGATGAGTGAGACTTCCGGGGAGTGGTCGAGGCCTGAAAGGGTTTCCACTAGCCGCGCGCTGCTGAAGTGTAGGGAGGGATTCACAGTGACATGCTGCAGGTCAACAGCACTTGAATCTCAAAAGTAAAGCTAATCAACCTTTTTTTTAAAGGCTTTCCGTCACATTTAACCCACTGTATAATTTAAATGCTACAAATGAGCAGCTCCATTGACTTAAACACATTTGCTTGCATGAATAGTTTGCCTCTGGTTTCACACAAATATGTACAGTAGGTGTAGCCTATCACAGAATGTCTTAACTCTTTATAACCCTGCAAAAAATACATACAATATTGTATGTGCTCAGATTACTTTATCAGAAGCCCATATTTTTATTCCACTCATTTTCCTCCTTTTTATATGGGTGAGTCGTCTCTGAAGTAATTTATTTGGTTATATTTGGCCCATGCATAGAACCCAGAGTAAATCAGGTTAAATTCAGGGTTTAACCTGAATTTCAACAGTTATCCTCCCAGTGTCCCTGCAGACACACACTGCAGAGTTTTGCAGTTGTTTGGCAATCAGCAGAGGCACGTGACTAATTATACAATTAAGGACAAAATTTTATGGTGTTCATAAAATCAAAACAATGTAAAATGACCTCGTTACAACCAAGTGTGGAGGAAAGGAAATGTGGATGCACAAAAAATATCAAGAATGATGACAGAGTAAAACGATACCCTACTTGTACATCGCATGCCCGCAAATAAAATTTTTGTTGCACATATTGCAGCTTGCCTTTAGAACAGAGCAATATTACCATAGAACAGCTATTATAATCTCAGACAGACATGTGCTTTTAGACGGTTCTTTGACTAAAAAGCTGTCAGAATATATAAGGGGAAAGAGAGGAGAGAGAGGCAGATCAGAGAGTTATCATTTAACAGAGGCATCGGTCAGAGCAAAATGTTCTCACTGGAAAAATTGGGTCGCTCAAAATTACATTTATCGATGACGAAAGACTGAGATGCGTGTAAAATAGCACCTCAAATACTTCTCCGGGCCCTGCTTAAAAAGAGCAGTCCAGTAGGTATGAAAATGGAAGCAGAGCGGTTCTTCTTAAGTGCCGCAGGAACAGGGACAGATGAAAATGAAGGAAAGCTAAGGGCTGGCTGTGCTGTACGTGCCCCAGGCCTTCTGTTAAGCATTTTGCACACGTTAGCGCAGACTGACACAGGGCAGGGCAGGGCAGGGCAGGGCAGGGCAGGGACGTGCAGAGCAGGGCAGGGCAGGGCAGGGCAGGGCAGGGCAGGGACGTGCAGGGCAGGGCAGGGCAGGGCAGGGCAGGGCAGGGCAGGGACGTGCAGGGCAGGGCAGGGACGTGCAGAGGGGGTGGCTACAGTGGCTCGAGCCACTGCCCCTTTCTGCTCCTTGGCTGAAATGCCCTCCTGGACCAAATAAATATTATTATTATTATTATTATTATTATTGTTGTTGTGTTGTTGCTGCTGTTGTTGTTATAATTATGATTACTGTTATAAAACCTAATTACATCGCCATAGTCGTTATAAAACTAAAATGTCAGATGATAGGGCAACGGGGGGCATGATGTAGTGTGCTGATGTAGGGGGGTGGGGGGGGGGGAATGTCTTTTTCTTGGCTTGAGCCCCTGCCCCTCAAAATGTCTGTGCACGTCCTTGGAGCAGGGTATCCGGGACGAAACGAGGCCAGAGACCTGTTTAAGAACTGAGAGGTGAAAATACTGTAGATTTTATTTTTTTCCACATCACTTGTTGATGAACGGTAAGGGATGATATCCTCCGTGCATAGGGATCAGCGATTACTCACTCTTCCTTTTTAGTTTTAAGGGATTAGCTGATCGTGTAGCGCTTCTGAAGAAGAGTTGTCAGAAATCATCACAACCTAGATAAAAAATATTTATTACCACACACACATTTTACTCTTATTAATTTGTCATTTGTGTTTTTCATTTATAACTCACTACTTACTAAAAATCATATAAATCATATTTAAAATATTATATTTATATGCATATTTCTCAAATTATTTGGGTTTTTTAAAGTTAACAACGGATCTGGGACTTTGTCCTCTGACACTATATTACATAGTAACTCTTAATATCTTGTATGTAACATTTTTATTAACATTGCGATGATTCCAACATACTCGTGTAGCTTTTAGTGATACCATGGTTTAGGTGGACTAATTTCAGTGAAACTTTTAATGATTTAGTGAATTATTATTATAAAACACTCAGTGATGTGTACAAATCAATGCTCCATTGCCATCAAATCAGACCGTTTATATGAGCAGAGCAGAGCCTTTCACCGTCATCAGAACTCCTATCAGAAAAGCTTCTGATAGGAAAATAGACAATCTATTATCATGGTAATGCAGCACAAGTCAAGTGCTACCCTCAGCTGCAAGGACCAATTAAGTGAAAGAGGGTATTTTTTTGTATCATTTTTATGGTTTTATTAAGCTCATACAAAAGAACACAGTAAACCCAGCAAAAACATGGCCTCTCACAGAGACCCGAAGAACTACAGTGCAAGCGCCTCCGGGGGGGGGGACAGGCCAAATTAAATCTTCTCAAAGTCTAAACAGGAGCACAGCCTTGCCAACTGAAGATCTTTTCCAGAGCGAGAGAGAGAGAGAGAGTCGGTCGTATTCCGCAGGTCAAAGTGCCGTGAGAGGTCAGGCCGTGGTGGGTTTTTTTCGTTAGTTCTCCTGTAGGTTACCCGGTGGATTGGATCCTTCTGAAGGCGAAGAAAAAATGGGAACAACCATTCAGACAAAAGCAGTGTATTTTTGAACATAAACAAATATCCAACCTCTTTTCCTCTTCATAATTCAAATTCCGTTTGCGTGTATGGCCACAGATTGTCAGTCTGAATAACAGAAAAGAATAGGTATCCTTTCTTATAGAAAGGTTGTTTTTTTTTTGTAATGAGTCAATCTGTCCATGGTGCTGTTTACAGTTACATGATAAATCAATTTAAAGTCATTAAAGAGGGATGGTCAGATAACTTAGACAGGCTCTACCTTCAGGCTGTGGAGCACTATTTGGGTCTGAGGGTGCGGGTTCTGACAGAACCTCACCCTCCTCTGGACCTCCTGACCACCTGCACATGGATACAGTACAAACAGGGTGTACGGCCGTGAAATAATCACCATCACACGCAAAATGCACAGGCTTGGTAGGACACAGTCACACAGTATGGATATCGGGATAAAAAATAAAATAAAAAAAACAGTCATGCTCAGTCAAACACAGAGGTGACGGCACAAATTAAACAGTACACACGCTCATAGAGAAAGACACAACAGAGTTTCGTATAGTGAGACACTGGAGGTACAGCAAGACACAACACTGGAACATTGGGAAACAGTTAACTGAGTACTACCCATAGTACCATGTGATGTCAGTTAGCACAACATTTTGGTTGATTATTTTAGTAAAACATCAGTAAGGGACATTAGCTCCACCAATCATCATATCTCCACTAATTTTGGGGTTCATAAACCTTTACACTCATAGCACCACTGTTATTTTCCTGTGGAAATGTACCCACGTGTAACACTAGAGGGCAGAATATCACCCTCTATTAAAGTTAGTGAAGACCCAGATTGAAAGGTGCGACAGGTTCAGAAGCTTATATACAACGGCAGAGAGTGGGGATCCAGGTCATTTTCTGGCACCAAACAACTGATCTAGGCCAGAATCCCAGATCCAAAACTCCAACTCAGCCCATTTTATATGAAAGATGCAGTGATCTAAATCAGTTGATACCAGTGGCTTCCAGTCCTGTTCCTGGAGATCTACCATCCTGTAGGTTTTCACTCCGACCCTAACAAAGCACACCTCATTTATCAACAACTAGAGATCTCACGGCGGTGCTAATTATTAGAATCGGGTGTGCCAAACCAGGGTTGGAGTAAAAACACCACGGGATGGTAGATCTGCAGGAACAGGGCCGGGCAGCCCCCTGGTTTACATGGCGAGTGCCGCAGGGGCGTGGCTCACATCGAGGGCTGCTGTCTGCTCTCCTCCCCGTCCAGAATGCCGTGGTAGGTCCCGATCTCCAGCTCCAGCCGCACCTTGTTGCCGAGCAGCGTCTCGTAGTCGCGGCGCTGCTGCTCGACGTCGCCGCGGATGTCGCCGAGCTCCGCCTCCAGCTTGCCGATGACGGAGCCCAGGTTCTGCAGCTCGATGGCGTGCCAGTGCCGGGCGTCGCTCAGGGAGTTCTCCAGGCCGCGTTTCTGCAGGGACACGCGTTAGCACGGGGACAGAGTACAGCAGTCAGGGGCTGTTCTACACATACATATACACACACACACACGTATGTACACAGGTACACACACACACACACACACACACACGTTAGCACAGAGACAAGTACAGCAGTCAGGGGCTGTGTACACCTACACACTCATACACACACACACACACACACATGCACACACAAGCATACACACACACACACACATACACACACACATGCATGCACGCTTATACACCAGACACACACATGTATGCGTACATGCACCCACACACATGCATGGTTGCGTGCACACACACACAAATGTCTACTAGGTTCCAAGACATATAGACAAATATGTAGGAATGATGGGGACAAGTGCAGGTGCAGGTGTGTGGGCAGGTGAGGGGACCAGTGACTGGGCTCCAGTATAAGAGCGGCAGGGTAACTCCATGTCCCTGAAGCAGGGCCAATCACTGAAGCCCAGTCAGGTGGTCTCCCCAGCTCCAGCGGGTGGGGTGGGGGGGAGTACCAGAGCTCTGAGGGACTCGGTCTCGGCCTGCAGGCTCTGGATCTTGCAGCCGGAGTCGTTGCACTCGCTCTTCAGGCCCTCTATCTCCTCCTCCTCACGGGTCAGCTTGGTGGTCGGACTGTCCGTCTGCTGCACGCGCACATGGGGAAGGGAGAAAGAGAGAGAGAGAGAGAGAGAGAGAGTCATTCATCTCATTCAAAAGAACGGTGCAGCATTGACCCTTTGTGAGATCACAAATGTGTGATTAGAGTGCTCTTCTTAACGGAACATTCTAATGCTGATGTAACAATCGCTACTGGTGATCGAAATGCAATGAAGTTCTAGGACGCCTGGAAAAAAGTATTCCAGAAAACCTGCTCTAGCCTGCCTACACTATCCAGTGATGCTGAAATGGTAGAATCTGGACATTACGTGCATTTCAGCCCTACGTGTTTGTGAGGATGCTTTATGCTGGGTCGGTGATGGATCACTTGAGCTCATGTTTAGCCCGTAGCAGGCGGTTCGGAAGCGGACTGGATTCTGGGTTACCTTGAGCTCGAGGTAGGCGTCGGTCTCAGCCCGGTTCCTCTCGATGGCTCTCTCCCAGTGGGAGCGGATGTAGCCCAGGATCTGGTCCAGGCTGGTCTCGATGGGGGCGCCCGGCTCATTTTCCTGCGGGCCAGCCAGCTGCTTGTACAGAGCTCTCACTTCCTGCGGAGAGTGACATACAGTACAGTTAAGGTCTCTAAATTATGGGTTCTTAACCTTTTAAATATCGGGACCCAAATTAGAAATACTTTTAATGTAAATTTAGTACCTTTCAGAGACCCTTCCAATGCACATACTAGCATAGCTTAGTGGAGTACAGACCCACCTCATACTCATTTTGGGTTCTGAACAATAGCTTAAGATGCACTGCTTTAACTGATTTTACCCCCGGTGTTCCTGAACCTCGAGAATGGAATGTTAACCAAGATAAAAATGTTGCCAGTTTACCACAGCATTGCTTTTCATATGGGGTATAAGTGAAGTTTCACTTTCTGCCTAACATTTGACATGGTGGCATACTTGACCTATGACCCCTGACCCCTCACCTCTTCATAGGCCCTATCCAGGTCCCCCAGCTCCGCCTTCATGCTATCAATCTGACTCTCCAGTTCAGTCTTGGTCAGATTGGCATCATCGATCACCTTGTACAGAGAGTTGATCTCCTCCTCCACAGCCTTACGGAAGGGCTGCTCATTCTCATATCTATGGACACAAAAAAATGTGATGAATCCATAGACACAAAAAAACTTTATACATGGAACAATAGGGACAGAGAGGGAGAGATAGAGGGAGAGAGGGATAGGAACTAAATTGAAACAATTGTCTGTGCATGTTCAAAAACCTATCACTCCCGATCACTAGGCATCTCACTACTGTCCCGAGGCCAGAAAGTAAAAGTCCTGCAAATGTGTTTCTTCCACCCATGAACTCACCCAGATGATTTGCCTAAATTGTTCTACCACCTGGCTGAAAAAAATGTGCAAATGTAAATCCAGGTGATTTGAACCAAACCCAGCACCCAGCACTGAGATATGTGAGGTACAGCTGACCCAGGTACGGCGGCTCACCTGTCCTTGAAGTCCTCGGCACTGGCCTGGACGTTCTCTGTCTGGAGCATGAGCCGGGCATTGTCCAGGATGGCCTCGCTCACCTGGGTGACATCACAATGGGTGACATCACAACGTTAGGTTGGACCCAAGCATGAAGCATGCATCCTTGCACTTTTCTTGGAGTAATTTCAGAATATGCAACTTTATTTGCAATCTGGAGGGTAAATATATGTTAGTGTGACTAAATTTTAAAAAGCAGGACTACGATTTACATCTTCTCTCTTATCAAAGAAGCTGGCCTGATTGCACGGGTTTTAATTTGTTGTCAAACAAAATTAACCACCAGAGGGCCACCTTGGTCAGCCTGAAGAGGAATGATAGTTTGTCTTTGGTGTGGACACAAGATATTAAATGCTCTTGAACAAATTTAATGGCCCAAACAAAATTGCTTCCTACAACTGTTTCTTTGGTCTTTAAAGGTACTGTTTACATTTCAAGATCAAAATGTTGTTTGCACCATTAAACTTGTTCGGAAACATTTAACACAGGATGCTGGTACCACTTTTCCTCACCGGCTTACTTCATGCCCTAAACACTTGTTTATGGATATGCACCCATTACCGTCAGTACTTCCCACAAACACCACGACTCGCTGAAGCTGAACAGAAGCATAGGCTTGGTTTCTCCACGTGCAGTACAGTCTTTACCACAGGCTACAACTGCCCTCTCATGCCCCATGAGCCAGTACGCCTCCTCCCGGTCCTCCATCTTGCCTGAGATAAGATAAGGGGTAATAACAAAGCCCAGACATTGGCACTACTGCAGTAATTCTCCATCTATCAACCCCTTCCTGTTGTCAATCTGCTTCTGTTCATTGATGTCAACATCAACAACCCTGTCCAAAAATTGTAAGCACTTTCAGAAAATACCATCCAAAGATTCACTTCAAAAGATATACCGTCATAAATACCGTTCAAAAGATTCACTCTCAATTCGACTATACATATTTCAGCTATTCAACATCACACAGACACAAACAGTGCCATATGTGTGAGGGCTTAACGTACCCCACAACTAACGCTACTACTGCAACGCATGCTGTTAATAACTCTATACTGTTTAGTTCTGTTTCACAGAACCTTCTGGAGGGAGGTTATCTCCCGCTCTCTTGCGCTCCCCTGTCCCAGAATCCTGTGCATCCCCCACCTGCCGGTAGATGTCCTCCCAGTCCTGGCGCAGGGCGCCCCAGTTCCCGGCGCTGGAGGCCTTGCGGTCCAGGCAGCGGCGTATCTGCTCCTCCAGCTGCTGGTTGAGCTGCTCCAGGGCGCGCACCTTGTCCCTGTACTCCAGCAGGCAGCCGTTCAGGCTCTCGAAGGCCGGGTGGCGCTGCCCGCGCCCGCCCTGCTGCGGCGGGACGGGCGCGGCCGAGCTGCGCATGCCCTGCATGAAGACGCTGCTGATGCCCAGCGCCCGCCGCGACACCCGCGCGCCCAGGCCGCTCAGGCCGGCGCCCAGGGGGGCGGGCACGGTGCCCACGAACACGCCGCGCGGGGCGGCGGTGGCGGCGGCGGTGATGCCGCCCGCTGCCCGCTCCGGCAGGGGAGGGGCCGCCGACTGGCCCAGGAAGGAGGATCGACGTCTCGGCAGAGGCATTTTTCGGCGTGTGTGGCGGCAGGCCGGTCGACCCGCTGGCGTCCCCGCCGCTCTGATATCCCCGGGCCCCGCCCCCCGCCCGGCCCGAGCCCCCGCGCCCCCGCGCCCGTGACGTCCCCTTTATTGTGGGCCGGGCTTCTGGAAACTGGCGGCTTTTGTGCCAGCCGATTGTCCCGCTGCCGGGCTGATGCCGGGGGCATTGTTGGTTGGTGGGTGGGGAGTGGGGGGGTGAGGGCGTGAGCCAGTGGTGTGGGGGGGAGGGGGTGTGATGCTTTTTTCGGCTGCCTCAGCACTGCGACCCTCTCAGAAAAACTCCATTGATGACTCCGCCCCCCCCCCCCCCCCTCCCCCCTCCCTTCCCCGGGGACAAAATGCATGCGTGTGGAAACTGTGTCATCATCACATTGCCCCCCTGGTGAGGGGGTGAGGTGGGGGGTGGGAGAGTGGGAAGCTTCTCTGTGAGTCGGCTTTCTCTCTCTTTCTCTGTATGGGCGCTAGAGAAACAATGAGCAGCCATGCGTAAACACAGGGAGGGGGTGCAGCGCCTGATGGGCTCGAGGTGTGTTCTGGGCAGAGTCATACAGGCATTCATACAGTCATGCAGAGTCATACAGTCACGTCAGAAAAAAATTATATCTAGTGCTTCACTACAATGGAACTGCTGACTGTCAGTATAAGTGGGTGTAAAAGCTGAAACACCGGTGTGGCACCAGTGTCTGAGGAACTGGAACTGTAATCAGAGGGTTATGGGTTTGAGTCCCATGTGTGGCAATGCTGTTGTGTCCTTGACAGAGCTGCTTCATCTAAAATGCTGCGTAAAAATATGTGAGCTATGTAGGTTTCCAACCGTTAAGGCATTAGCGAAGCAAGCGCATACCCAAAACTGCAGAAAAGTAAGTCAGTAATGGTTCCCACAGGGGATAATTTATACATTCATTTGAAATAGCAGCAGCTGCCTGCAGCAAAGTGGTCTAAGGAGGGCCCAGTCAAAAGGAAGGTTTCTGGGTAAATTAGAGAAGAAAAATGAGGATTCATTGCCCATCTGTTCCCGGCGCAGGAAAAAAAAAAGGGGGACTTTTCTTATCGCTTGGCAACAGTCGTATCCACCCGACGGGAACTGCTGCACTGCACAACAGACCATTTAATGGAGTCAAGCTCAATGTCAGACAGCACGCAGGACCGGTGCTGCGCAGGGAAACGAGAGCTCACAGCTCCAGGGAAAGGGTGGGGCGTAAGGGCTAGTCAGTGTTGTGGTGTAATGGTTAAGGAACCGGTCTCGTGACTGAGAGGTTGCAGGTTCAATTCCCACGCAGGACGCTGCTGTTGTATCTTTCGGTACAATACTTAACATGCATATATCCAGGTGTATAAATAGATACCATCAAAGGTGGGGGTGATAAGTTGCTCTGGATAAGAGTGTCTGCTAGAAAGCTTGTTGTTTAATTGAATATGCCAGGGATCTATACAATCTGCCTTTATAAATCTATCTGTGACATTTGGCATCTGCAAATATAGCCGGAGGTTGATCCTTTTATGTTCTTATTGACATGTTCCTGCAAATAATTAATTTCAAAGTTCAACTAGAGATGTGTCAAATAATCATTGTAATTTTCAATAACATATTAATAATGGTATATTAACATGATCTAATAGCATTGATATAATTATAATTGATTGTAGCCGTCCTCCATTAATTCAATCTCTTGTTTTCTTCCAACTTAATTTTACATTTCACAATAAATAACGTTCAACTGAAAAAGAATCACCTTTATTCAGTTAAATGGGCGCATCCAAAGTGGAGCGGTCGGACCAAGCTGCTGGTGGAAAAGAGGAGATGTTTAATTAACCTGGGGAGGGGGGTGGGGGGGGCAGGAACAAAGGGTCCCCCTGTAGAATGGCCACAGACAGAACACAGAACACAGAGTGAGGCTGTTCCGGAACCCTCTCCCAACAAACAGCAGAATGCCTGGATCCTAAATTCTAGAATTAGTTTAGGGTTTGTGTGTCCCTGAAATGGATATTCAGGAAGAGGACAGGACCCTTGGACAAGTAGATGCTGCCAGTGATGTTACCTGAAACCAAACAACATCAAAGGGTGCATAGGATAGCCTTGTCAGCTAAATAGTCTTGTCAGCTATATTGTACTATAGGATTATAGTAGCTCATACATAGGAAAGTGGACGCAATCTTATGAAAAAAAAACACAAAACACACTTTTTATGAACTTTCACAGAGTAGGCTAAGGCATGCAGTTAGCACAGGACAGGAAGGAATGCGAAAGGATTTGCTGACGAAGCTGTTCCTCACCTTACAACTGGATAAACCGACGTTCACCCTCTATGAACTTTACCTCCAAGGACACACAGGAGAGGAGCAGCAGCAGCAGCAGAGAATCATGACTTCGGTGACAAACAAAGGAGAAAAACACTTTTGAAGCTTTTTTCTCTTTTTATTGCTCGGTAGTGAAAAAGTACAGTGTGTATTACTACAATACAAAAAAAAGGCTTGCGGTTGGATACAAGTTCAATCTCTGTCACAGCCTCATTTTGCAACTGGTTTTTATAAACGTGGTTTTTGAAGCCCAACACCTCTCTGTGCAGCCCACTTCGTTAGGTAATAATAATTTCGATAATTTCCTTAACACACAGAGGGACATGATCCACATGAATTGTGGCCACATGTCAAAGAGAAGAACAGGTCTTGCTTACCAATGTGAAAATAAATACCACAGATTAAATATGATTTTTTGGCACATGAAGTGAAGAAAATGGGCGAAACAATTTTTTTTCACCGTGTTTGCATCAATCAGGTTTAGCCTGACTGAACTCAACAGTCAACAGGTGAACTCAACAGTCAACACTTTTTATTGTCACAATTGGTTTGCAGCCAATAGTCATTAACCCTTTGAAGAGCAGGGTTTTCTGTAATGTTTTTTTCAAAATTCTAAGCCATTCTTGCTTTCAGTTACCAGTAGTGATTGTTACATCAGCATTATAATGTTCGGTTAAAAACATTCTAACCACATATTATATCTTATATTACACCTTAAAGGGTTAAATACAAAGTAATATGAAGTCTCAGTGCTTGCTAAAAATATTTCTTCAGCCTCCTCCACCACTGTAGCCAGCAATGTCCACCTTCCACCACCCATGTACAGTGCAACAGACAAGCGTGATCTGCAAGGGTGCGCGTTTAATAATGAGAAAGGTACGGACAGGTTTTCGGTCTCTGTTCTGTTCACAGCTGTGCCTCTGTGCTGGAGAGGTTCACATTTAACACCTGAACATGAACCTCTCCTGGCAAGATGACAACGAAAAGCATTGATTTTTTCAATGCTGCCAAAATGCGGCATGGATTTTTTTAATTTTTAAATTCTGACTCGTTCCATATGCCTTAATCCTATTTTAGGCCATTTAATTTTGTGTATCTCCAAACCATTAACTACGGTCTGTGTGTCAAACACAGCCTAGTGCAGTGGTGTTCCGCTCCATCATGGAAAACAGTCCCACTTTGATGGATTGTGGTGAGCCACCAAATCAATGGCTCTTACGATTGCGATACTTTGAAACAGCTGTACGCAAACAGAGCAGAAACAACGCCTGTGCAATTTGATAAAACAATTGGATGCTGTCTAGAAAAAGAGGCTCGTGTGCGGAAATCCCCCACATCTGTCTGGAGATCTGCAAGTGGAATGCCATCCGGCCAGTGGACACCTCTGGTCCAGCATTTAAGTCAATTAGCTTAAATGTTTTAATTAAATATTTAAATGTGCTTGTTTCTCTCCTTCTGCAGTGCATGTAAAATGTGGGATCAATGCTCATTCCCATAAACTGCTCATGGTAACACATTACCGATCTGCTTACTCCACTTCCCCGTCAAGAAATTAATTTAATCAGGAATCCAGAATTTAATTACGATTCAAGTTCGACAGGCTTCAGCTTTAAGTCACTAAATTAAAAAAAATTATTTGGGCATCTTTTGTATTTTCCTCTCATCAGCACAAAATAAAGCCACCACACAAGCGCTCGCTCATCTTGCCTACCAAAAACCAAAACCAAACAAAGCTTTTAAAAAAACACATTAAAAACCCTTATCACAATTAAGCCGTTATAGAAAATATACATCATAATGTACATCATAAAAATATGCAGCCACATACTCATACTGAATAACTTCTCTTTTCATTTATTTATATCAGGATTTGTACTATACATTAAGCCAAAAAAAAAGTTTAAAGGCATCATTTGCCTTCTGGAGATTCGGCATATTATTTCAGTTTGAGTGTACGTTTCTGATTGGCCCAGACAGTTTTTGCAGCATCCTGTTTGAGGACAACTGGCCACATGTTTCAGTAAATTTGGGTTTTCCCAAAGGTAGTTGATGAAAGTAACATGAAGACATATCTGAAATTTGTTACCTACGAACCCCTAACCCTAAACTCTAACCCTAATCCTAACTCAATCCGAAGAAAAGCACAAAGCATTTTCTTGCTTTGAACCAAACCACATAATCAACGTTGCCTCTATATCACTGTGAAGCCAGTGGCCATAAGAAACTTCTATAAGCATTTCAAATATTCATCACTGCATAAAAGCTGTCTGGGGCAGTCGGAAACATACAATGAAACTGAGACAACATCAAAGAAAAGAAAAGAAAAAAAACTCTAGAACATGAACTATCCCTTTAAAGGTCACCACATATGCAAAAGGTCATTGACCTGCACTGAATGGCAAAGCCATGATGGGGGGAGAGGGGGGTGGGGCTTCCATTCTTCTGTCGATGATGTCACAATAGGAACCCTTCTAGCTCTTGTAGGCCTTCTCTCGGCTGATAAACAGAGTCTCTTGGCAGAAGGGATTGACCAGCACCATGCCATTGTCCACGTAGTCTCCATTGGGGGACAGAAAGGTCTCATGCTCCTGAAAAACACAAGGCGGAGTTTATGCGTCATGTGCCACAGCTCGCCCATAACGTTCTCCAAACATTGCTGCAACGTTGTGTGTAAAACAGGCTCCTTGTTCCTGATGCAGTGGAGTGTAGTCATATTATCGCACACCCTGGGTGTTGGGAAAACTACTCTGAAAACATAGTTGGACAAGCTTCTGATTACTATGCACTGAGAGTTCACGCACCCATACGTGTGCGCACATGCACACACACACACACACACACACACACCTACAAACGCATGCACGTGTGGACAGAGCACATAAACTTAGGTTTCTCAGCTCACGAGAGAGCATAACTGAAGCCTTTGGGTGATATATGACCACTGGCATTACAGCGCAGTGGCACTGACAAATGGCCACAGCAGAGCAGAACTATCGCATCGCAAACACATCCACTCCACTCAAATCCACAATTGGACAAATGGATATGGAGAGGAGGGGCAAAAAAAAGAAAAGAAAGAAAAATGAATGGGCATCAGAACAGCACGGTGGGAAAGGTCCAGTATATCAGCTGAAACAATGTTGGCACTTTATCAGTGAAAGTGAATGCTCAGCTAATGCTGAAAAACCGAAAAAACACAAAAAACATGAAAACAGAAAGCTGTGCTAAACCGCGGTCAGTTGCAAAGCCCTACATTTGCAACATATGGCATGTGTATGCACAACTCATGAATAGCACTGTGAGCATGCTCTCTGTTAGCCAGGCCTCCTGGTACTGACTGCTCCTGTCAGACTGCAGTACCGCTCATTAGCCAGCAGGTGGTGCTGCGGACCCCAGTGTCGAGAGACTATCATTTAGCAAAGCCATTTGCAAAGCACCGACAATGTGGAGCAGGTACAACAACTTCACATGACATAATCTGTCACCATTCGATTTGTAAAAGAAGGTAAAGGCTCAGCAAACTGAACCGGAAACTGGAGGGAATTACACTCAAGACTGTAGTAGCAGCCAAATATCAGCACTGAGAGAGAAAACACCTGCACCTTTTTCTTTTTTATCTCTATGCTAATTTAACCTGTCACTGGATGCTTTACCTACATCTCACCCTTATACAAATTCACAGCAGGCATTGGTGAAGTTGTCAGGAGTCCCACTCTTCAAGTTCAAGCACACAGCCATGGTCTTAAGTGTACAGGGTGCGGGTAATTATGAAAGATAATTTCACAGTGTCATTCGCAGCTGTGTGATTATCACCTCACTGGGCAATAATAAAAGTTTAATTCCTGTAAAGGTGTGCCCATAGAGATCCCATAGAGAAACGAACAGGACACATACAATGGTAGGGCTACGTGCTGTAACAGCTCAGAGATTCCTCCACTGTGAATGCATGATATCTGGATGGAACCCCACTTTATACCCCCTGACTATGAGTGCAGCATTGGAGTCCCTGACCCCCCACCCCCCACCCCCCACCCCCGATCTCGGGGTCCGTACCTCGGCCGTCTCCAGGGGCTGGATCTCACGGGGCAGCTCCACCGCGTGGCGGCTGAAGTAGTCCATGGTGATGGCGTCGTTCCAGTAGCTCAGGCTGCTCTCCTGGCCCGAGGCCTTCTTCCTCTTCCTCTTCCTCATGCAGCACACCGTGAGGAGGACGGCTGAGGGAGGATGGAGGAGGCGAGAGAGACGGGGCCGTGAGAGGATGGCGGAATTCTAACATGATCTCATTTAATCTAATGTTCCCTCACAGAGATCAGTGCAGGGTGTACTGCTGCCCCCTCTACCAATGCATGCTGGGATAGGCTCCAGCCCGCTCGTGACCCTGAACTGAAATAAGTGAGTTAGATAATGGATGGATGGATGGATGGATGGATGGATGGATGGATTCCTTTATAGATGGGCGACAGACTTCTGCAGCTAACATACAATATTTATACTACATCTGTGGAGTGCTTAAGGCTATAGTCCTGTGTCCAGGATTCTCCCTTCTTTCCCTACCAGAAAACAAACACCACATAATTAGGATAGCAGTGGTTTAACAGGCTGGAAAACATCCAATCAGGGTCTTCATTTCAGCTCAAATAAAGGAGCCCCGGAACTCTGGTGTGTAAGAGGCCATGTATGTTGTGTGTGCGTGCGTGAGTGTGAGTGTAAGTGTGTGTGTGTGTGTGTGTGTGCATGTGTGTGTGTATGTGTGCGTGAGTGTGTGTGTGCGCGTGCGTGTGCGTGTGTGTGTAAGGTGACCCAGACACAGCTGCAGTGCACAGAGCAGCCTGCAGTTCCTGGTACTTACAGCAGGTGGCGACAGGCACAGTGATGACCAGCACCATCCACACGATGTCCACCCTGCTCAGGCAGACCGCCGGGGCCCAGTCCGTCTGATTGGCTGCGGGGAAGAGTCTGTTTTGGAGGCTGTCCGTGGGACTGGCGGGTGGCTCCGTGGTAACAGAGGCCACGCCCCCCGGTGGCTCCTCCCCCCTGGAGCGGGACACGGTGCTGCCGGGGCTCGGGACGGGCGCGAGGCTGGAGCCGTCAGGGGAAACGTCCGTGGTGTCACGGGCTGTGATGTCACTTCCTGTCGCGGCGACGTCGAGCAAGCGGAAGGTTGAGGTGGAGATGGAGGAAAGGGGCGTGGCGGTCCCGCCGTCAGACGGGAAAGCACCCGCCTCGCGAAGGGTGATGGGGTGGGGCCGGACGAACTCCAGCGTGGGGGAGGCGGAGCCTCGGAGCTCTGCTTCCTGTTTCAACACTGAGGAGGAGGAGCTTGATGTGGCAGAGGCGAGAGAGGGTGAGGAGGGGGAAGGCCGCAGTTCAGAGGCGTAGTAAGACCTTCCAGAGTCCGTGAAGTCTTCCTCTTTTGACAACAACTGTACTGTACCGGGCTGGGACCCCGGGGCACCACCTCCCGAATTCTGGAGGAGGGGGGAGTGGCCTGCCCTTACAGGAGGAGGGTGACTGCCAGACTGTGGGACGAGGGGTCCACTGTGGGGGTCGGCGCGCGCGTGCGAGGCGGGCAGGCTGGCGTCCGGGGAGAGGGCCATGGCGGGGTTCGGCGGGACCGGCGGCGGCCCGCTGGGGCGCAGCTCCTGAGACACCCGTCCTGCCGGCAGCACCAGGATCACCAGCACACCTGCACAGGGGGCGGGACAGAGCGGTCAGCGAGGTCACATGACCCAGAGGACACTCAACCAGCCCTCAGAGCCCGTACCTCATAGCCCGGATGCACGCCACAACGGTTACAGCGGTTTACCCAGTCGGCTGGATGTGAGAGGTGCGATGGGCTTTTTTTATTCGCTCGCAAGCGCTGCCTTGTCTTCTGCCAGATGAAGCACGTCCTCGGCTAATTAACGAGGCTTTTCCACTGAGCGTGACGCTCAACGCTCCTGATTTAAGCGGGATGCTCAAGTAACCTGAACGCGCCATCGTTTTTCTGCTTCACCGCAAACGCTCTCAAGGTTAGAGCGAAGAAAGGTTCTAGGCTAACACTGAGAATGAGGTAAAAACTTGTATTACAAGAGTCTGAAAACGAGAACTTATTCAAGTATTTTTTTTTACTGTATTTTATTACTGTTATTTTATTATTTACTATGTTAGTTCCTGTTGCTATATTCTATGATCTTTTATTATACCTATTGTGTTTTAATTGTGTTTGTAATCTCGGCTACATTGAAAATGAGGGCCTGGCCCTCAATTGTACCTCCGAGAATTTAAATAAAGGTTCTGACTGACTGACTGACTAACTTATTGCATTCTGTCACTTGACTGCACATTGCTTGAATAAAACTGGCCATTGTACTTAATAGAAATGTATTGTTATCAACAATTTTACTATGGTGTAATTATTACGAGTTAGCCTCAATCGTTACCCTCAATTTCTCATATATCCGCTTATTTCTTCCAATTAATTTATGAACTATTACGGAATATCACACAATATCCGCAACAAAATGGCAATTAAATCAGTCAGCATTCTACATCTTTTAGCATGAATAAAGACTCTAAAATGAGATGATAAAATATAATTATTCTGTCCAATCACAGCGGGGGAGGGGCGGGGCTAAAAGCACACTCATCCCCAGAGACGGGGGACCAGGGTCAACTCGGACACAGAGAACAAATAAGAAGAGTCTAAAATAGAAAAACGGACCGGGACAAAATTTTCAAAGATTTCCCTGAGCGAAGGATGGAGGACAACATTAAAAAAATGGCCCACCTGCACACTGTGTGATTGACTAACAGTGCAATTAGGCAGCACTAATATAAACACATTAGCTACTATTCCGCAGCCTCAGCCAACCCACCTGCATACATTAATCACTGAATAAAAAGCCTAATAATGAAACCTTGATTTTTTACACAGATTGTTTTCATAACTGAGAGCAGATTAACAGTACCGTTTATTATCATCATTTATGAAATATGCGAAAGACCAGGCTGATATGGTGTGATTCATCTCACCGGATTCATCAGAACGGGATCAACAAAAGCCACACAGGACTGTTACTCTTCCATACAAGATTTTGGTAAAACCAATTTATACTTTTTTTTTTTGAAGCATCCTGACAACCCCACACACTGGTGTATGTGGAACGAATTCCAAAACCTGTAGGGCAAGCCGGGACATTTTGTGCAGTGATGGTCCCCCTCCCCTCCTCTCCTCTCCCCTCCCCTCCCCTCCCCTCCCCTCGTGGTCACAATGGAGCAGCATTATGGAGACCTGTGACCTTTGACCTTGCCTCACGGACGAGGTTGTGAAGCCTGTGAGAGGGGGGGAGGTGAAAAACAGGACTGTGTGGCAGTTAGATTGGGAGTGGAAGGGTAGAGGTGGGGTACCAATGAGCCCCTGACAGAGCTCCAGCCAAACACTATCCAAATATCTTTAATCTTCCTGCGCAACAAAAACTATGACCTGACCCATGACCTGAAATTACACTTAAAGAATATTTTGTTAAATAGTTTCAGTCATATCAGCTTTTGTTGAATTTTGCCCTGAAATAAACAGAAAAATGTCCAGGGTGGACTCATATAAACTCATATAGACTCTGTTAGAGTTGAAATAACCAGGGACATTTTGCTATGTAAAATGCTAAATGTGTTAGTGGTAGCTTTTTAAAAATATAGGTCTGAACTCAACGTGCAATTGGTCGAGCCCTCAAGACCAATGAGGGCGGCGCTAATGGTGACATCATAGCAGCGACTGACAGATCAGCCTGACTAACACTGACCCACATGACAGACCCAGTATGGCAAATTCAAACTGATTCAATCAACTGCCAAAGGGCTGCCAACCTCAACACAGGAACATCTTTGGAGATTACAGTTTCTGGGAAAGCCTGCTTTTTTTGCCAACGCGGTGCTTATGTGTAAAATCTACTGCCAAATTGGTTTTCTTGGTAGCTCATGACAGTGGAAACACTCACGGTGACGGTGTTTCTCTTATGTCTCACTGAGAGGCAGCAAATAGAGTAATGCTGACTCATGATTGGGTAGTTTGGGAGGTAAAGCCATCATTTTCTGAGAATTCTTTATTTGTGTGTGTGCAAGCCACTACTGTCAAGCTAGGAGTACTGAAATATTCTGCTTAGCAGCAATATTTTACGCGAAACAAAAAAACTCTGAATACTGTTGGGAAATTTGTGGCTGAACATCTCTGGCTCACATCTGGGGAAAAATGCAGCTGACCTACAACCAAATGTGGCATTATGTGTGCCAGCTAAGAGGCCCAAGTCATGATAACCTCCACACACACACAGACACACTCACACACACAGAAACGCACGCACGCACGTGTGTGACTCAGGTGTAAGCCATTGTTTTGCCACAGTGATGTATGCGCTGCCATGACAACGGAAGCAGTTCCCTCCTTCAGAGTAAGGCAGAGAGAGAGAGAGAGAGAGGGAAAGATAGAGGGAAAGAGAGGAGTGGGCAAAAAAGACAAACACACAGAGAGAAAGGACCCGTACTGTTTGAAATCCATCCTTATGAGTCTGTATAACAGTGAGTTTGTCAGCATGACTCACATTCAGTGGGTTTACCTTGAGAACACCTACAGTCCGGGGATGCACTAAGGCAGCAAAGTCAGAATGCAACAAATATTGAAAACTAAAATTTCCTGAAGTGTTGGCTCAGTGGGGATAGTAAGTTTTATTGTTTCGTTTTCTCGTTTCCTGATTCTCGAAAAACAGTGGCCGACACCGACTTGCAAAGGAACCGATTTCAAAACCAACTGTCCTTCCGACTTTCGTGCTCTAGCAGTTTCAGTGGCACGTTTCACCTTGTAGTTCCCCCTGGAAACAGTGTACTGAACTACAACTCACTGCCGGGGTGCTGCCACATGAGCACTGATGTCTGATGGGAAAAAATCACTAGAAGCTGCATTGGTGCTACATTGGTGCTGCATTGGTGCTGCACCGCAGAGCCCTGTGTTTGCTCACTCACTGCAGCAGGTGCACTGGGGAAGATAGATAGAGCTTCTTGCTCTGGGCAGCATCGCCACATACCAAAAAAAGAAGCGTTTGAATTAAACATGAAGCAGAGTCAGACAGCAAAGCGGGAACGTTAGAAGCAGCCCGGATAGTCCACACGTTCGGCGGCGCCCCCCCAGCGCGGCCTCCATCTGGGGAAGCTTCTCCCGCCTAAACTCGTCATCCTCAGCCACCGTAAACATGTTTACTAACATCTGCCTCATGGGGTGTCCTCTCTGTATCTGCTACGTTTCACTGAGAATCTCATCTAAAGTTTTAAAGGGAGGGGGGTAAAAAAAAAGAGCCTTCATGTTTTTGTATCAGTCGCCCCCTGTGGTATTCAAACTTGGGTCTTTTTCTTCTGTGGTGTTCAAACTTTGTCTTCTTCTGTGATATTCAAACTTGGTCTTTTTCTGCTGTGGTGTTCAAACCTGGTCTTTTTCTTCTGTGGTATTAAAACCTGGTCTTTTTCTTCTGTGGTATTAAAACTTGGTTGTGTTCTTCTGTGGTACTAAAACTTGTTTCTTAGCGTGGAGCCCCTGGCTCCTGGCGATTCGAACCAACGGCTCTGCCGCTTCCCCACGCCGATGGGGGCGAGCGTTCCCCAGCCACCCGAGGTGCGAGCCATCTGGCACCAAGACGACGAGGGAGAGACGTGCTGCCAGCTTTCAGGGATCAACGACTCGAGAAAAGAGTGAAACTCTCTGAAAAAATGCTTTGTTGGATTTTACTTAAGTTTTTTAAAAATTTTAACGGCAGCCTTGTCACGATCGCTGACTTTCTGCATGCCTGGGAATGTCTACGAAACCCTTTTTCCCTGGTTGTCATTTTGAAGGCAGCTCAATTGATGCACACGTTAAGTGGCACTGTTGGGCGAAGTGCCAAGTTAAGGCTCTCATTCTCGTGTGGTCATGGCCCTAACAGTCTGGCGTTGAGTCTCGTCCATGCCAGTTTACGACTGTGTCCTGCAGCCTCACAAGGAGACGCTTAATTTCAGGGGTGGAAAGTCGAGGTTCAGAAAGTAAAAGTCCTCCGCAGTAAATTTTGTTCCAATCGCCTGGATTTGCTAATTAGCACAATTCTTCAGCCGGGAGGTGTAGCTAATCAGTGAAGTCGGCTGGCTCATGAGTTCATGGATGGAAGAAACACATGGTGGGACTTTCGCTTTCTGACCCCTGGACTTTCCCCCCGTGCGCTCCAGCACCAGGACCAGGATGTACGTGCGCTGACTTGGAGAACAAAGCGAAACAGATCGAGCGACCGCACGACAAATTGACCGCAAATTTCGGCCTGGGGAGGGAGCGCATCCGGTTAGCGTCCAGAGCATCTGGATTTTTCACCACTGCCAAATTAAAAGGGGGGGGGGGGGGGAGTTCTTTAGCAGGCAGGGTGTTCCTCATCTCCATGTGCAAGAGCAACCCACAGGTTACCCTACAGGGTTGGAGTCCTGATCTACGTGGTCACTCCTGGCACTACGATCTTTACTTCACTCTAGTGTGTTTTTTCTGCACCTCTGCAATTTGAACTGATGCACTTGTTGTACGTCGCTCTGGATAAGACCGTCCGCTAAATGCCTGTAATGTAATGTAATGTAATGTAACCCAACAAGCACCGGTGACCTATACCCATAATTACAGTGAATGCGACGAATGCAATGAAAATGCCCGTGGTAGACACCGCCCTCAAACACTCATCTAGGATCAACGCCATCAATGTAATATAATGTAGTCCTACGCCAGGACAGTGAAGGACAGCGCTCAAGGTTCAGCAGTTAGGGGGGTGCGGTCCAAATCTGCAACGAGTCCATTACTCTCCCCTTAAAGGCACTAATCACAGTCCATCCCCAGCCGGTACCGCACGCCGTTAATGATAACATTCCTCATGTTCGCGGACGGGTACAGGACGGTGGGAGGGGGTTCGGTGATGGCAGCGCTCACGGGGGGCGTGTGTGACACCCCCCCGCCCGTTCCCAGGGGTCGGGAACCACGCCCACTCCGGGTGACGGATGTGACGGAGGCAGGTAACGGACTGTGGCCGGAGGGCGAGCTTCAGGTAACATAACCCACCTGTGTGTCCTTCCGCATCCCGGTGATGTATTAGCTCATTGATTTCCTCCCTCAGCTCGACCCCCCCCCCCCCCCACTCCTTTCCCCATCACTGCCCAGACCTTCAGAGGCGCTTCACTTTCTATTAAAGCCAGCGGCCGGCTCAGTCGACCGTCGCCGGGGTCCGCTGCGGCGCCTCGCACTGGCTCACCGCCGCTATCCTGAGGTGCTGTCGGACGAGGGCCGGCATTTTGGAAATATCGACCCACCTGTTCGTACCTTAGATTCGGCCCTGTGTGGCAAGAGCGGTCACAGACTCGGGAAACTGAATTGAGTCAGCTCAGAGCATGGCTTAGACCAGCTATTTCAGCTATTAATATTACATGTGTGTGTATGTGTGTTTGTGTATGTTTTCAGAAAGAGAGAGAGAGTGAGAGAAAGAGAGAGAGAGATAAGAGATGGTAACTCATTTTCAGTTGAAAATAGCACAACTTAAAGAACAAAGCATTATTAATTCAATGGATATAGTGGCTTTCACACTGATTGTTATTTATGCTTTGGCAATGAGTTGATAGGAGCAAGAGTACAGAAAAAGATGAGAAAGAGAAACAAAAGGCCTTGTCTGAGAGTGTCAAACATTTCAGGGTCATTTCCAGCCACCACTGCAGAATCAGTTTCTCTGAAGAGCAAAGACTGAATCAAAATTCAATCGCTCTTCGGGAAAGGAACTGAAATTGGCATACATCATAGTTTGACAGGAAGCCAAAAAGGTACCACGCTACATTGCGTAAACTCCAATGGACAGCCTCTCGACATATTCAGAGCCAGCAGCGCGTCACAAGATGGCAGCACAAAAACAGCTGTCTATCTGTCGACGGCTGAAAGCACCACAGACACGAGCAGGCCTCCAGAGACCGACCGGCCTGCCACGGAGCGAGGGAAGGCCGTGACCGAAATTCAAATGTAACCGACAAAAGCCGAGCCTCCGCGCACGATATTTTTGTGTCTTTGAAAGGAACCTGCTGTGGTCTGTCTGCAAGCTTACCAGCATGAACAGGCTATTGGAGAACTAGCACTGAGGGAAAGATGGATGCTGAGAATGAGACTCAGTGTCTAATGTGTGTAATGCTACACGCTGGCGCGAATCACGAGATACGACAAGTCCCTAAACACGCCGGCGCTTCGGGTGTTCCTACTTGTACCTGTTCCGATAATCATTTCCGAAAGGCCTAATTCCTCGAACGAGGCCGCGATCGACGGTGGGTAACCAAATTGAAAAACGGAGCCGGCAATTTCTACGTCTGACTTGACTTTCTCCGGCGGGGGACCGGTTTCATTTCGGGTAATTGAATGGAAATAAACAAGGCGGAAATTACCAGGGGAAGATGGAAAAGAACGACAGAAGCTTTATTTACATTCGTTATTGGGCTCGGGGGTGCGAGAAAGCTGGGTGAGACACCGGTAAGAGCTTCCCTGTAGGGTACGTAATTTATTAAATTGCATTTCCTTTATTTATCCTCATTACCTATCCGGCTGACGCCTCAGACGTCGGGATACATAAACAACACGGCGCAGGGGACAAAACGTGTTTCGCAGCTCCCGCTCGCACCTTCCACAAATCACGTGTGTGCTGTTTCATCCGCCCCCGCTCCCAGCTCCTACCTTACACGAGCTGGAAACAACTGCGGAAAATCTTCATCATCGTTTCTGTGGAGTGGGGTGTCCGTCAGGGACCATCAGCTTACTGGTATAGCGCAGGGGTAACTGGTGTGGGGTGGGCTTGGTTTACTGGTCTTTCACAGGGTCAACTGGTGTGGGGTGGGCTGTTTATTGGTCCAGCTCAGGGGTAACTGGTGTGGGGTGGGCTTGGTTTACTGGTCTTTCACAGGGTCAACTGGTGTGGGGTGGGCTGTTTATTGGTCCAGCTCAGAGGTAACTGGTGTGGGGTGGGCTTGGTTTACTGGTCTTTCACAGGGAATACTGGTGTGGGGTGGGCTGTTTATTGGTCCAGCTCAGAGGTAACTGGTGTGGGGTGGGCTTGGTTTACTGGTCTTTCACAGGGAATACTGGTGTGGGGTCAGCTGGGTTTACTGGTCTTTCACAGGGTCAACTGGTGTGGGATGGGCTGTTTATTGGTCTAACTCAGGGGTAACTGGTGTTGGGTCAGCTTGGCTTGCTGGTCTGACGCAGGGTAACTGGTGTGGGGTGGGCTCTGTTTGCTGGACTGGTGCAGGAGTAAATTGGTGTGCGGTGGGCTCTGTTTACTGGTCTTTCACAGGGAATACTGGTGTGGGGTCGGCTTGGTTTACTGGTCTGGTGCAGGGGTAACTGGTGCTGGGTCGGTTCGGGTTGCTGGTCCAGTGCAGGGGTAACTGGTGTGACAGTACCGACTGCAGTACAGCAGCCGCCGGGACACTCTGCCGGACCAGCGCCAGCACTCAGCTACGCACAGCGCCACACGCTGGCACGGGCTTGGCACTGCAGGTCGGCACGGCGACACGGCAAGAGGCGAGGCCACGCACCCTGCGGGCACCGCGACGGCGTTCGGGGGAAAGGCGGAGGGATACAGAGCGAGGAGGCGTGAGTCGGTCTTTCCCACATCCCGCGCCTAAAATAACGCGCCCTTTCCCAAAAACTCACCCGTCGGCCTTCGGCTGGGCCCTGAAAGCCTAATAAAAACGTGAGGCTTTACCTAACACGTTCAGGAAAAGAGAAGAGGAGCCATTCCGTCTGTGCACTCCAGGATCAGGATCTGGATCAGGATGTACGCACATCGATTTGAAGAACAAAGCAAAACAGGCGAGCGTCCGCACAACAATTGAGTGCGAATTTCGGCCTTGAAGGGAGAGCCTCCAGTTAAATCGATAATGGCGACGTTCCAACACGCTGTTAAACGACTTTACATCTGTGCTCTCATCTCGCTCACTACCGAGCTTCCTGACCCAGACTGTCTGTACTGAATTCCTATGGAGCTGAAGTGAAGACTGTGCAAATGCGTTCAACACACACACACACACACACACACATGCACGCACGGACGCATGCACACACACACATACACTCACGCACACACAGATATGCACGCACGCACACACGCCCACACACACACACGCGCACGCATCCACGCACACACACGCATGCACACACACACACAAAAACAGCCAGCAACATATTCCTTTGTGTCAAGCTCAAGAGCCTCTGATGTGGTGTGTGTGTGTGGAAGGTACAGCAACCCAACCATAGTAAAAAAAGGGTGGGTTCATTTGATACGGAATCTTTGAAGGAGGCCAATCAAAACACGGCGTCACTCGTTAACACGTTAACACAAACATATACCTCGCAGCCGCATTAAGCTATTAAGCATATCAGATTCTGAATTAATTACTCCCTCTTCCCTCTTATGCGCTCAGTCTTAATGACGCTAATTACATTCACGTTGCAATGTATGGGGTCTAACGATGCTAATTCACTGGCTGTGTTTCCTACAAGGACACAGGACGTGAGTCAGAACCTTAATGAGTCTGAATCTCCGGTCGCTTTTAAGCGCCGATCGATGGCGGCCACGGGCTCCCCCCCCACACAGTAAATTTCGAGGCGTGACTCCGCATCAGCGGCGTCCAATCGGCGAGCCGGTAAACACACACAGCTTGATTCAGTGGGGAGCCGGCGCGGTCACTCTATAAGTGGCCTCGCACAATCGATTTAATTTGAATAAATCCGTTAAATTAACTGACCGGCTCCCTCGGCTTGATTTCACCTCCAGAGAAAAAAAAAAAAAAAAAAAAAAAATGCGGGAAAAAAAAGCCCATTCTGAAATTGCTTGTATATTGGCGTTGATGATGCGAACTCAAAATGTACCCCTGGGCAGAAATGACAACCAGCCCTAAATGATGAAGATTAACACCTTTGTCGTCCATTATTGGCCATCTTTTTCTCCTAATGCATTTCCTTTTGGTTTGCCAGGGGGTTTATGATTCCCGTGTACGACACTCGCAGAAGGAAAATGCCACCTTGCAGCGAAGATCGCACTGCCAACGGGGGGTTTCATAAGCTCCAGTCTGCCAGCTGCGCTATTTTTAGAACTCGTTCAATAACAAGCCTGACCGAGGGGTTGCGGGTTTGAATTCATCTGGGATGCAGGATGCTCTTTATCCCTTGACTAAGGCATTTTACCTCTATTGCAAAAAAAAAACAAAAACAAAACCAAAAAAAAAAAAACATAAAAGCGGCTGAAGGAGTGCATCAGAAGTAAAACTCAGTGCTTAAGCTTATCCAACAAAGATGGCTGCTGTGCGGGTAAAAACAGTAAAAAGTGGATAAACGACAGGCTGTCCTCACAAACTGAATAAATCACAGACTATATCCCATGGTTCTCTCAGTCACAAAGTCACACAGTTTGCATTGTGGGTAATTTAAATAGACATCCCAGCTTGAAAATGTTTACCGTTCCCTTTCAGGACCTTTGCTCAGTTTGTCATGCCTTGTATTCAACCTAAAAACAATCAGGCTGCATCCCGCACTGGGAAACGTGTCCGCAAAAAGAAAAAACACGTCCGCAAAAGACACACAAACCATACAGCAGTGGCTGGTGTGAACAAACACGCTCTATGGGGGGTCTTACTTGCCCCTGCCCCCCCCCCCCCCACTTTGCCCCTTAGATGCCAGCGTGGGAAGAGTGCCTCGCCCCTTCCCAGGGGGCTATGGGGCAACATGGCTTTCTTCCTGCCTGGGGGTGGGGGGGTGTAAGAGATGTGCCTTCAGAGATAAGCATGGAACAGCGCATCGATCAAACAGCAGGCACATCACTTCCTGTTTAAGGGCTGTGCGATGTCGTTTGTTTGAACAGAGCTGGCCTACGGCTGCCCCCGAAGGGGGTTGCCATGGCCGCTCATGCTGAGAGATGACAGGCCAAGCCTAGGCGTGGCACTCTGAGGCTATGTTCACAGGGTCGCGGATGGAAGTTTGCCTGCCACAGATAGGAGCAGGAATTCCTAAACAGGAATTCCACACTTGAAACAGGACTCTTTTGGCAATGGCTCTGTAGATTAAAAGCAAACCCAGTATCTTTGTCAGTGCAGTTTGGGCAGCCATTTTGGACGAGATCCAATTATAGCCCTTCAAAGAGTCAAATGCAATTCTTTACTTTAAGATGCTACTAAGAAGCTACTGTCGATATAAAATGTCAGCTATTGGTGTATTACAAGGTCCTACCTATAACATTATGTTCTGGATATAGATTTTATTCTCAGATCCAAAATCATTTCCAATGGGTTCTGACAGCACCCCACACCTCATTCTCGATTAAGGCTCCAGCTGTGCCCGTTGTTGTCTCGTTTCGGTTTCCACAAATTCTAAATCTGGCAACCCGAGAGCGGAGGTGATTGGACGGTCTTTGCATGGAGACTTACTCAGCAGTCGGCAGCACAGGACCTGCAGACTTGTCGTCATGGTATCATGTGGTCCAGCCCCTCCTCCACTCTACTCATGGCTCTCTGAGGAGCAGAAAACAGACAGGCCCCCAATTACTGCCATTACACAACCCACATTACACACTGTCATTACACACTGTCATTACACAACCCACATTACACACTGCCATTACACAACCCACATTACACACTGTTATTACACAACCCACATTACACACTGTCATTACACAACCCACATTACACACTGCCATTACACAACCCACATTACACACTGTCATTACACAACCACAACCCACATTACACACCGTCATTACACAACCCACATTACACACTGTCATTACACAACCACAACTCACATTACACACTGTCATTACACAGCCCACATTACACACTGTCATTACACAACCCACATTACACACCGTCATTACACAACCCACATTACACACCGTCATTACACAACCCACATTACACACCATCATTACACAACCCACATTACACACTGTCATTACACAACCCACATTACACACCGCCATTACACAACCCACATTACACACCGCCATTACACAACCCACATTACACACCGCCATTACACAACCCACATTACACACTGCCATTACACAACCCACATTACACACTGTCATTACACAACCCACATTACACGCTGTCATTACACAACCCACATTACACACTGCCATTACACAACCACAACCCACATTACACACCGTCATTACACAACCCACATTACACACTGCCATTACACAATCCACATTACACACTGCCATTACACAACCACAACCCACATTACACACCGTCATTACACAACCCACATTACACAACCCACGTTACACAACCCACATTACACACTGCCATCACACAATCCACATTACACACTGCCATTACATAACCCACTTTACACACCGTCATTACACAACCCACATTACAATTGTATTTACACAACCCTCTGTCTGTCAGCACTAACAGTGTAAAACTGATTATCCTGCTTTGTGTTTTCTTACTGTATATTTACATTTTACTGTACTCATAGTTTATTTATTTGTTTGTTTTCTTAATCCTATTTTATTAGCAATATTTATCATCTTCGAACGTGATGTATCTATATATGCATGTATTGCTTTTTGCTCCTTCTGTCAAGCATTTTGAGCTGCATTTCTGCATGACAGGTGCTATATATAAACAGTTTATTCTATTATTATTATTACCGGCAGGAAAATTATCAAGCTTATGGACACAATACGTGAACAATAATATCTTGCATTAATGTAGTGCCTTGAAATCCATCTCAGGATCTGAAATACTTTCTGATTAAGAAAGAGAGGGGAACTCCCCTCCTCCTCCAGTAACATGTAGCACCCGCCAAAGTGATGCTTGGCAGCCATTTTGTTTTGACAGTTTTTCCATTATTGCTCACAAAAACATCAGCTGAGGTGAGATAAGATAATTAAACTAGGCGATGATTCAGAAAGTCGTGAAAAATTGACTTTAAGATTTGGCCAGGGAACGGGGGAACCCCCTACATTTAACAATAAATGCAACAAGGTCTTTAATGACCACAGTAAACCAGGCCCAGGGCCATGGTGGAAATCACCTAGCCCTGGATGTGACCCAATGTGTAATTCCCCCCCCTCCCCCTCAGCAGGACGGCTTCATATCAGGGGTGCCCACAACGGCCGATCCGTTTCGGGATTTTGTGCCAACTTCCGCTCTTGATTATTTAGCCCAAACATATCTTTATCTGATCTGTAAAAGCACCAGCTACTGTACTGCTGCAGCCTGCAAGTGTATCCCAAAGATTTTGCTGTGCTGAAGTACAGGAGTGAACCAGTGTAGTTCATAAAACAGTCAGAAAACTACATCTAAGGTGACGGGGTGGTAAAAAAATACCAGCAGGCAGACCGGCCCTCCAGGGCCGGAGTTGTGCACGCTTGCTTTATACGAAAGATCATTCTTTTTTCTGTAAGCTTGATCGAATTCAGAACGTATGGCCCCCAGTGAGAACAAAAAGACCCAGAATTAAAAGCTGGCCAGTCCTTTGATCATGCTACGACAAAGGACATTAACCACAAGGAAATTAACAAGGAACCGCAGTAGCAGAAAGCAAGAATTCATCTGTGGGGAAAGGCAGAGCAGGAGAAGGGGTGACAAGGTCAAAGGTCAGCCCTTCTCCGTCGGTGGGCCGCGTTGATGTTAAAAGAAACTCAAAACGCACAGGACGCTAATGATTCTAATGATTCCATTTGGCAGGGAACCCCCCACGCTAATCCCAAAACCCCCTAAGGAGCAGGACCAGAAAAACCCCCTGATCACCAGCGTCCCAAAGCCAATTACTGCAGACAGATAAGACATTACATTTACATTTACAGGCATTTAGCAGATGCTCTTAGCCGGAGTGACTTACATTGTATCCAATTATACAGCTGGATATATACTGGAGCAACACAGGTACCTTGCTCAAGGGTACAACGGCAGTGTCCCACCAGGGAATTGAACCTGCGACCTTTAGGTCACAAGACCAACTCCTTAGCCATTATACTACACCGCCAGCCGAAGACAAATGAGTGGCGGGCAGAGGGGACCTACCCCTCCCCCCCCCCCCGGGCCCTAAAAACCGGCTTCTGGGGGCTCCAACGGCGACAAAGTCACCCCCATCCCGAGTCCCTGTCGCTCGGCACAGCAGCACGGGTGACTGTCTGTCTGCCAGGTGAAGCTGTGCGGCGGTGGTCTCGGCGGAGAGGCGAGGGGTGGGGGGGGGATGGGGGTGGAGCGGGCCCACTAATTCGCCAGCTGTGCTGCTCAGCGTCGCACCAGTTCCTCAACAAAACAACAAATCCCCCGCCCCCCTCTGAGCCCAGGAGCGCAGCAGACGTTTCGATCGAGAGGGGAGTAGCGGGCCCTAATTGATCGGGGGCGACAGACCGACCCGATTTCTTTCTTTTTTTCCCCGAGGCCGCGCTCCCCGCTTCGCCATCGCCCTCCCGGGGCAAGATGCTTCCGAGAGACGCCTGCTGAGAGAAGTCAGGTTTCTGCTCAAGCTAAGCTTCAGAATTACGAATTCAGGGAACCGTATGTTAAATGATGATGTTAAATCGCATCTGCACTGTCTTGGTCTTTAAAGTCACATGATGTGGAGCGTCAACAGCGCCGTGAGTACGATCGACGTTCACGGACTCCGTACTGCACGCTTAATTAAACAGTCAGGCCTGTCCCGACCTCCCCGTGAGAATGGTGTATGTTTGGCAGGTATATGAGGATCAGACCCACTCTCCTTTAACCAACGAGGGGCACACAACACAGGCGATAGTGTAACCTGGACTGAGATAAAAAACAACAGTCCTTCAGCACACCAGCCACACATGTAATCAGCAGGGATGAGGTCTCCCCAGCCTTGATACCTGGCCACAGGTGAGACAGTCTGTGTCTGAGGTGAATGGGATGCATGGCATAGTGCCAAGGGCTGGAGCTGGAACAGTAACCTGCTCTTTGATCAAATTCATGGCTGAAAGAGCAAAGAGGCCGCCACACACCTGCACACGGGTAGGAAACAGGAGAGGAATGGAAGTGGGAGGCCTTACATATTAGTAGTAAAACATAAACCCTGTGAGTGAACACAGTCTTTCACATTACATTACATTAGCTACATTACATTACATGAACTACATTACATTACATTAGCTTTGTTACGTTTCATTACATTAACTACATTACATTACATTAGCTACATTAGCTCCCAATGCACGCTGGGATAGGCTCCAGCACCCCTCGCGACTCTGCTCAGGATAAGCGGGTATAGATAATGGATGGACATTACATTAGCTAGGTTACATTACATTACATAAACTACATTACATTACAATTAGCTACATTACATGTACATAACCAGGTGATGCAACCCCCAAAAATCTTGGCCCATCCCATCAGCAGCATAGCAATCGAATCGCACAGTGCAGCCCAAGCTTCCTAACGCACGCCAAATCTCAGAAAAAATAAAGGACTAACATGGCAACCGCTACGCATGGACACCACAGCTGTTGCTGCGGCAACCACAGAGGCACAACGGAAGAAGAGGAAAAATAACCCGGCATGGAAAAAGCAAGAAAAAAAAACTATTGTACCCATTTTTGCATGTTGGTCTACCTCAGTCCCTCTTCCTCTGAAGCTGATCTGACCTGTTGCCAAAGCCACAGGCCCTCGCCCCTCCGAAATAACTCCGAAGTTAATACTGAGAGCAGCGGTAAATGCTCTGTTTGGAACTGTCTGGAGCAGGTCCCTTAAATCTCTCCCAGGGTCACTACTGAGACTGAGCAACGTGAATAAGCCTGTCTGTCACTGTCACTGAGTAGACTGTCCCCCACAAGTGACAGGACATTTAGATGAGTACTGCCCCATCTCCTAGGACCGGACCCACGAGCCACTCTTCGGGGCAGAGGAGTGTCACCAGTCAGAGCGTTTAAGGTCTGGCACACAGTCGACTCAAGTCTTCAACCCTTCGAAGAGAACCGGAGTTTTTTTGGAATGTTTCTTTCTTTCTTCAAAATTCTAAGTCAGTGTTCTTAGAACTGCATTGCTTCCCATTGCCAGTAGTGACGGTTATATCAGAATTAGAATGCTCGGTTAAGAACATTCCAAGCACGTACTTCTGATCTTATACCTCAACGGGTCAATCGATGTCCACTCCCTTTGATTCCGGGCCATCTCTTGTAGTAGAGTTCCTATGAGCCGTATACCACTTCACTAAAAGTGAACCCATAAATCAACACAAACTACTGCTTTGAATTGCTTATAAATGTAAATGTCCAAAATGACAAACATCTACGTACTACACGAGTCAATTCCTTTAAAGGAATGAGAGAGGCCAAGTGAGGTAACCAAGTATGCACAACTTCCATTCTCAAAATGATACTGATATCGTCGATCAACATCGATGTGTCAGGGAAAGAAGTGAGAATCTTCGCAGAATGCAAATTCTGCCAGGTACCTGCCTGGGAACACACACTTTTATTTGATTATCAAAATGTATTCCAGATAATCCCCCCCCCCCACCCCCGGTCCAGAGTCCACATCACTCTCTGTGTCTCCTTTCTGCAATGCTGTTACGACTTTCCTTCAGTGTGGGGGAGGGGCATAATCACATCTGGGGGGCCACTAATTCATTTACATAGCCTTTGAATCTGATTTGTGTGTGCTTGCATGGGCGCGCTGATATAATACAGACTTCTCAGCTTGTGTCAGGAGACCGTGTCAGCTTAATAAAGTACGGCTCTTCCGTTCACTGCGCGACAGTAACAGTGGTTTTATGGAAGCCCACGGAAATGACCATCTATTATTCATGTAACGCAAAGATGGAATTGTAGAATTGGATGCTAAATCAGCACAGGCGTGTTTCCCCCCCCCCCCCAGTGAGATTTTAAATTGAGTGAGTTCACCGTTCAGACATCACGAGCGGAAAATGAAAATCCTCAGCTCAGGCAGCTGTGAGACAGATTTCACCTCGTGGAGCGCATCTGTGACCTGCTAGCCATCCCTGACAGGGTACTGACACCCTGGAACTGTGGGCGTTTGATCGTGTCTGTACCCACAGGCAGATCGATTAAGTCTGTGGCCTCTGCATTCATTGCCTTACGCGTCAACAAGGGCCTTCATCAGGCTGTGTCCTGTATCTACTCTTCAACAACCAACTATGAGATTATATAGTACCAAGTGACGAGCACTAAAACCACCAGGAACCCTTTCCTTTTCTTGCTGATTTCTTGCTCACTTACAACCGGCGTACAACCACAGAATGGAGCTACAGAACTACAAAATGGAAAAGCAGTGTTTGTTTGCGAGAAGGTGATTGTAATTGTATGCATCGGTTTAGGTACCTCTGTAAGACTTCAGGTGCCACATAACCCTTTGAAGAGTAGGCTTTTTTTTTTTTTAGGAATTTTTTTCTTCAAAGTTCAGTGTTCTGGAACTCCATTGCTTTCAATTACCGGCAGTGTGATTGTTCCGCCGGCATCAGAATGTTCAGTTAAGAACGCTCTAATCGCATATTTGTGATCTGACACCTCGTTAAGGGCTGGAATGAGATTACGTGCTGGCGTAATGCGCTGAAAAAATGAATAATGCTAATGGCTTTGAACTAATGAATAACATTACAGCAAAGCTGACTGAAGGATGAAAGATGAATATGAATTGTTTAACAAGGCAGTGAACGCACAAATATTTGTCGGGGGGGGGGGGGGAACGGTGGCGTGTCACAATGACTAGCCGCTTCGCAGCGGTTTACGAGGTCATCAGGCGAGACAAACTGAGGACCGGGAGGGGGGGGGGGGGGGGGGTTGCGGGGACAAAGGATATCCTCCATTAGCGATTCTGCACATGACGTAGGGAGAGCGAAGGGGGACCGACGTTCAAAGGAAGCGCCAAAGTGTGTTTACACTTAGGAATGCTGTGCCCTGGGAGTGTTTACAGCACCGGCTATCAGCAGATCGTGCCAGGGAACAGCTAGAGGAGAGGGGGGGGTGGGGTGGTGTGGGAGGGTCGGGTGGAGTCTGTGGCGTTCTGGGGCATAGCTCTGCTAATTGCTGGTGACCTGTAATTAGAGAAGGTCCCTGAGAGCGTATTGCCACTCGTCAGTTAGGGCACACGCTCACATTCCACCCCACAACTTACCCAGCTAACTAAAAAAAAAAAAAAAAAATAATTCTCACAATATTCCTGCCATGTAGTGGCAATGTTATAATATTGGCAAAACACCTGAACGCTGAGAACACAGCTGGGTTAAGCTCTCGGGTTCTCAGGAGTTCAATTCTGATGGAAACCGATGAGTATCTCTGTGCAGGACTGCGCAACCGTGCGTGTGCTTTAACCGAGGCTAACAGCTAGCTAGCCTCGTATGATGCGATGTGGTGTTTAGCAGAGCTACCAGAGATCCATGCTGGTGAACAAAATGTACTCATGGCCAGATAGTGGTTTGGTTACACAACAGCATCAATCGTGTTTTTTGCGCTCGCATGCAAACACACACAGATACACACACACGCACGACACACACGACACACACACAAAGAATACACATCTCACAAACTAAGGTCAGCACACTTTCAGCGTTTGCTTCATTGTACACTGTCCTCCATTAGACCTCATGTCCTCACAAGGCCTGTGTGTTGTCAGAAAGCTCTTTCTTCTTTTCGCCTGACGAAGCTGAAGGCATCCAGCTGACACCCTGAGAGGGATCTGCACACGCTGGGCTGCACAGCACAGAGCAGAGCAGCACACACACACACACACACACACACGGCAGCGCGAAATAAACCAACCGGCCGCCCGTGACAGGACAGCCAGCGGAGCACAGAGCAGAGCGTCCTGTCCCGTCCTGTCCCGTCCCGCCCTGCCCCGTCCCGCCTGACGCCCGCGGCCACGGATCGCTCTGCACCAGTGGCTCTGTGGAGGCTCTGCGAAATTCGCCGGCGACTGCGTCTACCAACCCCCCCCTCCCCATTTACCCCCCCCCACCCCCCCCATTCCCCCTCTCCACTCCTGCGCCCCTCAAGGGTTCTCCCGCTGCAACAACAAATAAAATCCATACGAACTGCTGACCCTGACGTTTATGACAGGGACATCATGTCCCGCAGCTGAAGTCCTGGGTCTCTCTCCCCCTGCAGCCCCCCCCCCCCGTATGCCAAGGCGAGGAGATCGGGAGAGCTGCGCAGCCTGCGACCGAGTCATCTCCATCTTTACATCGATCCCGTCACAAGCGTCGTGCTTCCGTCGTGCGTAAGAGCAGTTTCATTGCGCACGGGCCATGCAGGGGCGTGAGAACAAAAAATAAAAAAATAATGCAGAAAATATGAATGAATGTGTATTCAATATGAATTAATGTGTATTCATTAAGATTGGACAGACAGCAGCGGCTGGCACCTAAGGAGCAATACACCGTCGACTTGTCTTTTCCAGCTGACATTCTGTGTCTTTGAGTGCCCTGTTTAGACTTCACCAAATTCACACAAGAGAATTCACTCTTACTGCTATGGGAAAGAAGGTCAAAGTGTGAAAAGGAAGGATCGAATTGGGGAGGAAAAAGTATTCTGGCACACGCTCTTGATTTAGCGCGGTATTCGTGAAGCCCATTTCATTTAGGCCTACATATCGCCCCATTTTTTTTACATATTTTTTCTACTGCTCTAAAAAGCCTGTCTTGTGCAGGTGGTGTAAAGACAAACGGATTAGTGTACCGAATGATCAGCTCCACCGTAAAACCTGAATGAGACAAATGCATGGCAACACATGGAGCTACAGGGACGTCAGTAAAATGTTTATGTCATTGAAAAGCCTGTAGCAGCATTTATATTGCAGCCATGGCAACGCTCTCATACAGTGCCTGCTCGGAAAGTAGACACCTGCTTTCCCCAGGCCCAGGTGGGAAGAGACACACACACACACACACACACACACACACACACACACACACACACATACACGTACTTTTCCAGCCTTGATGGACTGCAGAAGGTTGTTCATATGGTTGCTCATGTGTGCTAAATGCAGGTGCACCAGTCTAGTTAAATAAGGTCCCGTGTGATTTATTATTATGTGAAGCAACGGTTGTGCATTAAAAAGAGAAAGAAAAATGAACGGATAATGAATACCGAAAAAAAAAAAAAAACTCATTTAAAAAAGACGAAAAAGCCACCGGAACTGCTTCTGTGCTATTTTCAGATACGCTCATCCCCAGCAAAGACTCCTGTCGTTTTGGATAACAGTCCTTACACCCGAGTAGGGAGAGAATGTACTCTTGTCATAATAACAGGACTAGGACTCTTGGCAAAGGACTCTCTCGCCCCGCTGAAGAATAGCTTTCATCAGAAGAAAATATCCCCCGAAAAAACACAGCGCCGAACACCTCCTGCTCACAGACAACAAGGCCTGGGTTCTCCAGCACAGGCACGTTGTTTACAGCGCAGGAGAGCTAATGAAAGCTGGACGCGAGCTAACGAGCTAACGAGCGGGAATGGCGCCATTTTACGTTCCTCCGGACACCTCTCCAAACGTCTCTCTATCGACGTGGCGGCTGTGGCTTAGCGAGCCGGCGGTTTGATTTACGAAGACACGCCGCCGCCGCCGCTGCCAGGGTGCCGGCGGTGGAGGGGGGCAGCGGCGGCGCCCCCCCGGGTTCGAAGACGAGACGCGTGCCGCCGTGCCCGTCCGGCGGCCCGAACCGGACGGAGACGGCGAACACGCGTGAAAGGGGGCTCAGTATTTGGGTGTCTGGGCGGCTCGGTATTTGGGCGTCTGGGATGTTCCTCTGCTGTGTGCAGGAGCTTAATGCTACAGCTTAGCGCCACACACTCTCTACCTGAGCTGATGAGTAGGGGGCAGAGAATACGACCCCATTAGCGCTTTCGGTCTTTGGCTCTAGTTTTGTTGCTCTTTTTGAAAGTGCGTTTTAGGAGACTAGCTGGAATGAGACGGTTAAAAAAAAGAAAGAAAGAAAAACAGAAAAAGAAAGAGAAGCCAGCCTTGCTTTTCTACTAGAGCTACACAAACGCAGCTGGGGTCTCTGGTCCTCCACACGAGTCTGATCCCCGAGGGTGGATCATGAAGGCGATCTCATTCAATCGCGGCAGACAGGATGTGGACATCAGGTGGAAATGTTCCTCTCCCGGGGAGAGTCTGTGTCGTGGACGCTACCATCAATCAATCACAGGGCCTCAAGCGCTCCCTCCCGTCAATCAATCACAGGGCCTGACAGCTGTCAATCCCAATCAGGCCTGGCACCATGACTTTGCACAATATGAGTATGCCAGTTGTATAAATGGATACAATGTGAAAATAAAATGTAAAAATAATTAAATATGACTATAAGTTGTGTAAGTTTCTCTGGGTAAGTGTGTTTGCTAAATGCCCATAATGTATTTTCGCATGGTGACTTGAGTAACAATGTAAAGGACCAGTGACCTGATTGGAGGAAGCAGCAGGTAGCAGGTAGCAGGTAGAAGGCGTCTCTCCTCCATCAGTTCCAGATGTTGGCATGTCCCTGTGCACTCAGCCAGAAAGTGAGACCCCCAATAAGGCCGAAGCCAGACTCTGTTTCTCCCACTTTCCACTTCAGTTGGAAATGAGTCAAATTTTCAACCAAGGCTCAATGCGAAGTCTAACAGCAACTGCAGGTCTGTCAATCATTGCTCAGGAGAACATTCCCTTTAGAGATTTTCTGTCCAGTAACTCTGTCTTTCACCTTCTTCTCTCCTCAGGGATAGCCGGGTGGAATGCAACCGACAGGAGTGGCAGAGCATCACGGGAGAAATATCAATCCATGAATTATGGGAAAAAGCTACAATCGGCGTGAGTGATCCCATCTCTGAGACAGTTGTTTGGTCACGTGGCGATGAACAGCCACAAACTGCATGCATGACGTCCCTGAGGTGCATTGTGGTTTAGACGAGTCTCTGGGAAGAGTAGCTACCTTCTTTATTGTGGGGTTGAGAGGAGGGAGGTCTTAGACATCGAGACGTGAACACGAAAGCACAAACTGAAACTGTGCCACATGCTGGGGACTCTTGATCCACTGGCAGTGGGGAGGCGTACCACCGTGTTATTGACTGCTCTGGGGGTCCCGCAGGGCTAGAACAACAGCTGACTGGGTGAACGCAATGCGCTCCTGTCCTATGGACAAACACATCGTCTGAGCGCTGTTTTTTTTTTTAAACCTGTACTGAGGAACTGAGGAGGACACGGCTGTGCTTTCAGGCCTGGGTTTCGGTTTTCAACCGGGGGTCCGAAGGTAGTTTGGGATCTGTGATCGCAATCCCATAATAACCCCCCCCCCCCGACTTGGTCCCCGATAGCAATCTCACACTGCTCGCAAAGAGTGAGTTGAGCTCACATTGAGCTGTTTATGATTAATAAAGGCTTTATTCAGAAAGCGAGCGACAGCGACTAGGCCTAATATTCACTCACAGCCTAAATTATTAAAGAGTGAGCGTGGTGCTGAGATTAGTCAGCTTTCCCTGTCCCTGGGGGGGGGGTAGGGGGGGGTATCTAGGGGGCTGGTGCAGGGGTGGCTCAGTGTCACAAAATGCCCAGCTGAAGCATTGAATTCTTAAGCTGTCTCCGTGGGGTTACGGAAAATTACATTTGTCAGGGACCAAAATCCCTGTTGAAACTACGCTCCCCATGGTCTCCTGGGAGTGTCTGGTGCACTCTAGAGAAATACATAAACCAGGCAGGGCATGGACCCCGATTACTTATTACACCGCAAATCAGCTCTACATCAGGAGTTGCTTCTGTCAGCCTTGTCCTAATTACTCATTACTTTACTTTAATTAACTTACAATTTCAGATTCAACCGGAGCAGGAAATGCCTTTCTTCCTACTCATTTCAAAAGAATGTCCGGTTGTAGATGAATTGTAGCCGTTGTACCCTTTGTTTCGCGTACGTGAGATGGAAACTGCACTTTGTTTTCTCAAATAGCTGTCCTCTGACAGCTGCTGTAGCGAGATCTAAACTTTTGAGAGGTGAATTGTTCTACTGAACTCTGAGGGCAAGAAGGGGGGATTTTACATTGTTTTTCTACCATCCTGGAATATTTTGTTATTTACTGGAAATGATGTGAGTGCTCGTGTGAGTGGTTCTCGCTCGTCCTGGCCATGAAGCTTCTCCACCCTAGCTCCCCAGTGCTGGAAAAACCCCCCATTCCTCTATGAACCGCTCAGTCACTGCCTATTTTCTGCCATTGGCCCGAAGGCACATCTCTTCAGACTCTACCTTGACTGGCTTCACACTCCTCCATCTCACGTAACACTGGCATCTTGATCTTCTACCACTTTTCATGTCTGCTCAGTCACTGCCTATTTTCTGCCATTGGCCCAAAGACACATCACTTCAGACTCTACCTTGACTAACTTCACACTCATCAATCTCACGAAACACTGGTATCTTGATCTTCTACCACTTTTCATGCCTGCTCAGTCACTGCCTATTTTCTGCCATTGGCCCAAAGACACATCTCTTCAGACTCTACCTTGACTGACTTCACACTCCTCAATCCCACGTAACACTGGTATCTCGATCTTCTACCACTTTTCATGTTCCACTTTGTCTTGATCTAGCACTTTCATGTTGCGCTTGGGGCTTCATCTTGATGCTGTAGCTCTTTATCACGCCTCTTGTAATCATGCCTCAATTGTTGTTCATGACTTGCCATAGCTTTACAGACTTTGCTTACCATGTGAACTAGACTTGATGTTCACAACTATGGACAACTGATACCTTACGAGAACTGTACCTACAGTGTGTTCTGAATAGGTTGTACCTTATCTGACCTATGTCCTATGTCATCAACTAAATCAATGAATAAAGCAAATGGCAAAAAAACAGCCTGTTACAAAGTGAAAGAGAAGTACTCTCTTTCATCAACTGTGACCTTTGCGCTGCATGACTTTATATCACAGCCAACGGCGGCCGGTGACCGAGGACAGCGGCAAACGCTCAAGCAGCATTCCTACATTTCCGCTGCGAGGCCACGACGACGTCACCCCGGCTACCGTGACATTCCGCGAGCGCAGGAAGGGCGTTACGCCCAAGGGGGGGGGGGGGGGGGGCGAGCGTCAGGACCGTCCCGAGAGATCGGGCCGCGCTGGCGGGGCGGCTCGCTTACGCACTCGCCGGCTACCGTGTCTCGGGGGGGGGGAAACGGGGGCTTTTTTTCCGGCGTGTCCGCGCTTCCTCTCTCTGTCCACCAGGCCTGCCCCCCGAAAAAAACAAGGCCGACATCCTCGGCGCTCGCGGCCCAGATAAACGCGCCGCGTGATGCACTGGGGGCCGTCTCGCCGACAATGGCAGGAACGGACGGTAATGAGGAAGGATGTTTCAGGAGCGGGATATTGTGTGCGGTTTCCTGTAGTGTGTCAGCATTAAGCAGCTGTGCTTGGAGGGGTGGGGGGGGGGGGGGGGGGGGGAGGAGTGACACAGCACAGCGACCAAAAAAAAAAAAAACCCCAAAATGGTGCTATTCATTTTCTCCACAGACACCCTTACAAGCTCGACTAGTGCGCTAGTCAGCACAGCGATCTGCACTAAAGCGAAGGCCTTGCAGCAGGTTACCTTGACAACACTTTCGGCGACGCAACATTCACGTGAAAAATAATGACGTTGCCATTAGCCAGGGGCGATTTTACTTTCAGCTGACTGGTAACATGTTCGTCTATGGAGTCTTTGGGCGAGTGAGAGGCCCGGGTTCAAATCCAACCTCGAGCAAACCTCTTACACATACTCAGCTTACAGTTTTACAAAGTATCTTTCTCTACCTCTCCACAGCGATCGAGGGCTCTACCCAGGACTAGAACAAAACAGCTCGAGCCCTGAACGTTATTCAGCACATTCCAGACACGTAGGACACCGCACCTGCAAAAATAACCGAGCAATCAGCGCAGCCAATCAGCACGCTAATTGTCCAAAGCAAAGCTGCGTAATTGGCCGGGCCCAACGGTGGCCGTTCCAGGGCCTGCCAGCAGCACAAACCGGCCAGATGTTCACATTTCGTTTCCAGAGATTGGGGGGAATAGGGGGTGTCCCGTCATCAACCCACAACATGAACAAATGCACCGGTGAACAGAGCCGGAGGAACACGTATCTCACCCAGAGATAGGCCAGCTTCAGCGGCAGGTTTTGAAAAGTGTTCGGACAATCAGGCAAGCGTGTTTGTGCATTCTATCACCTGGCTAATGACAAGTCACGCATTGGCATGTGGTTGCTAATGCTGTATTTTTCTTTTTACCTTGGATGTAGAAGTACTTGAGATCAAACCCCCGACAGACTTAGTACTGTAAGTCAGGGGTGTCCAACCTTATCCGAAAAGGGCCAGTGTGGGTGCAGGTTTTTGTTTTTGCCCAACACTAAAATGCCTGATTCTAAGTAAGGATGCCTTGATTGAAGACTACAATTAGTTAACCAGTTGAATCAGGTGTTGGTACCCCTGCTGTAAGTAGTGGTCTATATTGATAGACCTTTTCAAACAATAAAGTACTCTCAACCTTTACTGCAACAGTGCGGCACTGTGAGTGAACATTGCCACAACCCCAAAGACTCATCTGCCCGCAGTGTTCATTCAGAGTTCACGGAAAGGCAGGAAACTGGAAATAGGAGACAGGAAGAAGAGAGTATTTGGCAGCGGTTCCTAACCCCAACCCTGCTCCTGGATATCTACCATCCTGTAGGTTTTCACTCCAACTCTAATTCTACTAATTACAGTAGCAGCTCAACGAGATCTCCAGCTGTTGAATGAGGCGTGCTTTGTTTTTGGTTTTGTAGTGAAAATCTACAGGATGGTAGATCTCAGGGTTGGGAACCACTGGTATGGAAACCTTCTCTGCCTGAGGTATTACAGATTCACAATGTACTGACTGTCCCTTGAGTGCATGAAGCGGTCTATTAATTGGTAGATGGTCCCTAAACACCTGATTACAGGATGAAACCTAGACACCAGACACCTATTAAACCCATTAGACACCTGATGACTTAGCATCAATTTGTATCCTACACACACTAAATCGCTTGCTGAGTATAAGGCTGGATTTTAAATTTTTTTGTAAAGGCACATCCAACAAAACGCATAAAGTGGGTTCTTCTTTCTCACAGGTCCACCCTAGCACTGATATAAAGGACTTATATGGACCTTCAGTGACTACAACAGTTTTGTGTTACCTCTGACCTTCAGAACAGTTTGTCAGGACCTTACACACTGGGGCTGCGGTTTGCCAGGACCTTACACACTGGGGCTGTGGTTTGTCAGGACCTTACACACTGGGGCTGTGGTTTGTCAGGACTTTACACACTGGGGCTGCGGTTTTGTCAGGACTTTACACACTGCGGCTGCGGTTTGTCAGGACTTTACACACTGGGGCTGTGGTTTGTCAGGACCTTACGCACTGGGGCTGTGGTTTTGTCAGGACCTTACGCACTGGGGCTGTGGTTTGTCAGGACCTTACACACTGGGGCTGTGGTTTGTCAGGACCTTACACACTTTGTCAGGACTTTACACACTGGGGCTGTGGTTTGTCAGGACCTTACACACTGGGGCTGTGGTTAGTCAGGACCTTACACACTGGGGCTGCGGTTTGTCAGGACCTTACACACTGGGGCTGTGGTTAGTCAGGACCTTACACACTGGGGCTGCGGTTTGTCAGGACCTTACACAGTGGGGCTGTGGTTTGTCAGGACCTTACACAGTGGGGCTGTGGTTTGTCAGGACCTTACACACTGGGGCTGTGGTTTGTCAGGACCTTACACACTTTGTCAGGACTTTACACACTGGGACTGCGGTTTGTCAGGACCTTACACACTGGGGCTGTGGTTTGTCAGGACCTTACACACTGGGGCTGTGGTTTGTCAGGACCTTACACACTGGGGCTGTGGTTTGTCGGGACCTTACACACTGGGGCTGGTTTGGGAGTGCAGTCACAGCACATCCAGGAGACCTCTCCCTCTGCCTTACCGGAGCTATTAATAGTGAAGAGATGGAAAATGTACCGGTGCCCTTAAGGGAAGAACTGTGTGTGTGTGTGTGTGAAAGAGAGAGAGAGAGTGTGTGTGTGTGTGTGTGTGTGTGTGTGTGAGAGAGAGAGAGAGAGAGAGAGAGTGAGTGAGTGAGTTAGTGTGTGTGTGTGTGTGTGAGTGTGTGAAAGAGAGAGAGAAAGTGAGTGTGTGTGTGTGTGAGAGAGAGAGAAAGAGAGAGAGAAAGAGTGTGTGTGTGTATGTGTGTGTGTGTGTGTGTGAGAGAGAGTTTGTGTGTGTCTGGACATACATGAGTGTGTGTATGTACATAGGTGTCTGCATGCATGTGTGTGCGTGTATGTGCATGTGTGTGTGCACACTGTGTGTGTGTATGCAGCATGTGTGTGTGTGTGTGTGCTTGGGGTGTGGGGGGCGGTGCTGAGCTCATTCTGCAGACACCGATTTTAGGAGAGTTGCTACGGTGACAGGGGCAGAACGGACAATAGCGGCGTGACAGCGCAAGGTCCCCACAAAGCACAGAACCGTCCTTCTGGGGACGCGCCGAGCACAGCCGTTCTGCTACCTTCCACTTACTCCTCACAGTATTACACTGCATGCAAGACTGCATGCATAATAAGCTGGACTGGAATATATATATACTGCAGTCTCAATAAATGGCCAGAGCTATAGTCTCAAGGCAGGGGCTGCAATGCAGTATTTACATTCAGCCTTAAAGGGGACCGCCTAGCATCCAAAGCTTCACGCAGCCATGCAGTCTTGAGTCTGAGCCGTAGAGAGCAGCAGCACTCGCAGAGCACGCCCCCCACGAGCCTGGAGTTCACTGCAGCCTTGGCCAGTGCCCAGTCTGCACGACCAGCCCCCGTGAAAAAAAAACGGTTCAATACGAGGACAGCCACCGCTGACGCGAAAACACGACGCCAGCTCGTCTTCTTATTGGCTGCGGTACGCAGATAGAGCGACGCAGGAGGGCAACATCTGGGACGTTTCCAGCTAACCGGGGCCTTGGCCCAAGCATTCCTGTTAGGCACTGTAGCACTCCAGGCATGCTGGGTAACTCACCCCAACGGACGACACCTGGGGTCAGGACAGCGGACCCCCAATCAGAACCGTCCCCCTGCACTGGTGTCGCGGGCTGTGTCCGAAATGGTCCACTAGTCCCCTACATAGAGGGCTAACTAGGGTGTCAGCCATTCGCTGGAAAGTGGCTGGTACCCTAGCTAGTTCACTATATAGGGAACGAGCGTACCATTTCGGACACACACTCGGCTTCCAGGTTCTGCACAGCATTGTGGAAAAGTGGAAAAGTTGGAGCTTGTGCAGTATCTCAAGGCGGAGGTTGTATCCCCCTAGAGGTGACACTAACAGATATATGAGGTCTTTTATTCCATCAGCTATTGGATTTTTAAACAAAATGGGACTGTGACTATCAGTGGATGTGATACGGTGCCTCCCGCACCCCCCCATTTTTCTTTCTTTCTTGCTGCTTCTTCTGATGGTTCTGGTGACAAGTGACACCAGTGAAATGGGCGCTAACTGTGTACTTGTGTTTATGTATGTCTGTAATGTATATATACATTGTATGGGTTCCATTTTTACTTATTATTGACTGCTGTTTGCAAGCCAAATTCTCCCCTCCGGGGGCATTAAAGCTTTACTCTGCTCTACTCCTCCCAAGCCCAGCAGCTGATTGACCCGTGTGGTGAGAAGAAGGGGAAATGTGGCGGGGGCCACACGTGTTTGAGCGGAACGCACTACGCGCTAATCCGTGCCCTCCTCCTAAAACACACACGGACCTGCGTGGACTCAACACTGTCCTCCAGAGCTTTACCAATCGCTGCGTCTTCAGCTCGCTCCGGCGTGCAGCGGCTGTCTCCATGGCGACACTGCCAGGGCAGATATCTCCCCGCTGCGACGTTGCACAACAACGCGCAACATCGCACCATCTCAGCTAACAATTTGTGTACTTGTGTATGTGTGTGTTTGTGTGTGTTTTGTGTGTGTGTGCCAGAGAGCATGTTTATGTGTGCTTGTACTTGGCATGGTTGGACATGTTCAGCCCCATGGAGAGGAGAAAGGGCAAACGTTCTCGGAAACGTTCTTACACGCAGTTTACGATCGAATGTGATCGTACGCAAGTTTCGTGAATGGGGCCTAATGTTGGGATGACCCTACGTGCGACCGCAAGCGCCCACCCAATGATGGGGAGCACCGAAGACCCTTTTCATGCCAGGGAACACCCTGGCTTTCAGCATATGTTGGGGTTTATCGGTGCACCCGCTGTTTCTCTCCAATGTCAATAAGCCCCTTTAAATTCTCTTCTGAAAGAGCTTCTAAAAGCAGATCCCAGAGTCGTGGAGAGCAATAACGCACGGGACGCGAGTGAAGAAATTAAGCGAGACCGGAGACACCCCCCGTTCTCGTTCCCCTCTTGCGCTTCTCTTCGGCGCAGGCGGCGGCGCTAACGGAACTAAACGATCCTCGTGCTAACGGGGCGCTAACGCTAACGCGCCGCTACGCTGGCTCAGTAGAGGGGCCAGTCGAGCTTGACTCCGCGAGACGGAAAGAACGACGATGCTAACGGGGCGCTAACGCTAACGCGCCGCTACGCCGGCTCAGTAGAGGGGCCAGTCGAGCTCGACTCCGCGAGACGGAAGGAACGACGATGCTAACGGCGGCGCGACTCGTCCCGCCGAGGCTCATTAAGACGACAGGCTTAGCCGAGCCAAAAACCGGGGAAGTTCCGCCCGTGTGCCGGCATCGATCCGACCGGAGTGAGCCGTATGAATTTAAGACCTGAGTGGCTGCTTTTTGGCTAATGAATAAAAATGAAGCCGGGGAGGGCGAAGCCAAAGTGTTTCGTCAAACTCGTAATATTTTATGCCGTGCGCGCTTCACATTTTAGCGGCACTAAAAACGATGAAACAGGGGCACCGCGTTAGTTATGGTTTTAAAATTTTAAGGAAAAGGAAACCGTAAATATGCGGTAAATGTTGACACTATTACTGCACTATTAAGTGGTGAAGACGTCTGGGTCAGTTTGAAACGAAACCCTCTAATTACAGTATGTGAGTCCACCGAGGATCAATTTGAACCCATTACCCCACAACTGTAGAGCATACTGCTGGAGGAAAAATTCTTGGTGTGCCGCTCACCTTGCAGCCCTCTGTTCAATAAAGCAAGCAGAACTGAACAAAGGTATTCAATCAGGGAACGGCTGCCAGTCAGCTTCACACCGAGAACCTTTCCCTCGGAATCACATGACCTGCACAGGAGGTCCAGAGCAGACCTGGGGGGGACCCAGGAATGTTCGCGTTCCCTTTTTACCTCGGCGAGTCTCTCCCCTAATCCTATTTTCCTCGTCGTTTGCACCGCATAAAAAAAAGCGCCAATTAATCCTGAGCACAAAATGGCTGCCACTTCACAGAAAGAGCCTTCCCTGGGGCAGCATCACCGTTATTCTTCTCGGTTTAGACACTCAGGCTAAGCTTCAGAGGGCTTATCAACAGGGTACTTTTCGGGGGCCACTTGCCTCGGCAAGAGGCCATCCCGCACTGGCCCCCCCACCCTCTTCCCCCTGTTGTATCTGCAAGACCATTATGGGAAATACTTTTAAATAAATACAGTGACAAATCCAGACTATGCCTGTGCTGACTGTTGGCATTCCGTAGGGTGATGCGTAATTGGCACATTGTAGCCACCCCCACTGTGCGATCGGCCGCCTGTGGGCTGCATGTAAAGCCCAATGCGAAAGGTCTTCCTCTGACTCCGCCCACTACGAGCATAGATGTAGTCTTTGGTGTGAAAAGAAGCAGCAGGCAGCAACGTGCGTTTTTATTGGAGAGCTATTGGCAGTCTACACTTCTGAATCAGCAGTGGGGTTTGCGCATGAACGCAGCTGTGGTTGCGGATAATTGGCCATCCCCAATTAGGGTGGAAACTGGGGATGTTGGGCACCAAATTTATTTAAAAAATAAAATAAAAAATAAAAAATAAAGTACACTGACAGACTGGATCCAATCGATACTCACCGACTTCTGACTTTGAACATTTGCATTTTTTCTTGCAAACATGGCTAACTAAAAACAAGTATGAAAGAAGTGTTCCTTCTGTAAGCCAGAGGTAAGAACAAATGTTAATTCAACACAAGGTTTCAAATAGCCAACCATCCACATGTGCCGATGAGATGATGAGACATTCAAGTCATTGCTGAAAGCAAGACATGACGCTCAGTCAAATCATGTTCCCTGACAAACAAATGCTGAGGCACCTGCCTCACAGGCAGTAGGCTCACATCTAGAAGCTATCGTTCTCCAAGGTAAGTTCAATTGGACATTCAGTCAAAACGACCTCATCCTGAATCTCAGCAGTCAGAACTGAGTGGTAAAATTCACACAGTATGAAAACAGTTCTTCTCTTTTTCTCTGTTCTGTTACATTTTTTTTTGCTGGTTCCCGTGTTGTATTTTCTTGCTTTAGACCACGATCCTCCTTCCAGAAGACCATCAAACTTCCTTTTTTTGGTAAATATCGATAATATCCTTCAACGTAACCCAAAAAGCTGTTTGGGCCAATCAAAAACATTCACTGAAAACCGAAAGAACGTTTAAAAAAAAAAAAAAAAAAAAAAACACAAAGTGCTCGTACCGGACTGAATTTTTCCAGTAACTCTGCACCCCCCGCCCCCCCCCCCCCAACCATCACTGACCTCCCACCCCACCAGTTGCCCAAATGTGATGGACCTCATGGAAGAGGAAGCTGAGGTCATCCATGACTTCAGCCTGAAAATACTCAATCAGTTTCTGTCGGACCTCAATTACTTTCTGGAGGACGAAGGAAAAGGCAACGTACAGTTTCAAATCAGATTATTAAAAATATATATATATGAGTAATACTGAACCAAGTGGAAGAGCGGAAAACCTGCCAATGTTTTTCTTCCAAGCGCTGAAAGTCAATTACAGATACTGACTCACACGAGGGCTAAGATATAATCAAAATCAGTCGGAAATTCACAGAAACCACGACATCAATCCACTTCTCCCCATTCCGTTACCACCTCAGCTCTCTCCTCAAATGCATTTCAACCGACAAATGAGAACGGAGTGCTCAGAACATTTCATAAAATGAAACCATTTTTAAAAATAGTGCAATTGAACTTCTTTTCTCGACACATTCACTTTAATTATGTTTTTTTTGCCTTTAAATCTAATAGTATGTAATGCAGCAATCCTTAACTGTTGGTTCATCTGTGGCTTTTTTTAACTTAAACATTCTAATGCTGATGTAACAATCACCACTGGAAATTGAAAGCGAAGGACTTCTAGAACTCTGACTTAGAACTCTGTAAAAAATTCCACATTCCAAAAACTCAGGAGTGTTATAACAGGGACTGCAGGTCCTGATGGTCACATGCACTCACTGATGCGAGGACAAGACTGCCCCCCCCTCAGCAAGAGGTTCTGTGGTCCGGCGAGGAACGCAGCGCTGTCCAGAGGTGCGGACGGACATGAGAGCGGGACAAAGAATGCCAGGAATTCCCCTCTCCAGCCTTCTGCTCACGCTTGGCCGAGCCGCGGCTCTTATCTCGCGGACCCACCGGTCGTCCCGGGCGCGGAAAAGGGCCCGCGACAGCGCTCCCCTCTTCCGCGCGGCTCTTCCTGTGGCTGATTTCGGGGGGATCCCGCGCCCCAACAACAACAGAGCTTTCACGCACCGGGCGCGGCCATGCACAGAGACAAATATACCATCCTGGTTTAAAAGGCACGAAGACCATCTGAATTTGTCAGTGCATGGCCTCACCACAGTACTCAGTGTGTTTTCAACAACATTGCCCAGGGCATTGTTACAAGAATGCCATCCATTGTGTAGGCAGCCATCGTTTACTATATCCCGTTTCCAGAAATAAAACATGGCTCATAAGATCACAAATGGCAAAGAAAATGAGCCTCCCCCTCACACTGGTTCCAGTGGAGCGGCTTGGTTGCTTCAAAACAAACAGAACTCCAGCAAAGAGGTTCTGGCTCAGTGCTTTCAGGAACTCATTCTTTGCCTGACCCTTTAAGGCGTGAGATCACAAACACGTTATTAGAATTTTGTTAACTCAACATTCTGTTGCTGAATGTAAGTCACTGCTGGTGTTTGAAAGCAGTGGAGTTCTAGAACAGTGACTGAGAATTTTGAGAAAGGGTTCCAAAAAACCAGCACTTCAAAGGGTTCAACCAATTCGTTTCGCAGATACCCTCGGTCTGAGGACACGTTTAACGGCGCCTGCCATTTTGATTTGGCTTTGTTTATTTTCTGACAATATCACCCTGATTTTTTGGGTTAAATTATTTTTTCTTAACGGTCCACGAGAGTCTCCTTGCAAGGACAGAACAGACTGGGGGCTAGATCTACCTGCCGTTTAAAACACAGGAAAATAAATAAAATTTTCTGTTAGTGGTCCCTTTTTTTTTTTGCTTTTTTTCTCATGAGCGCACTTGGTGGGCTGTGTTTGGGGTTCCAATTACAGGGGAACCAGGGGAGCGTACCCCTCCTGAAGGACACCTGAACCCTCCCTGCCCAAAAGCAACAACCGTGATGCCATCCTCAACCCCTTCCCGGGGGCCGAGTGTTCACAATCTCTCCGCCCCCCCAGTCTGCAATCTCATAGACCCCCCCCCCCACCCCCCACCACAAAAGTCAGGGGGTAATTCGAACCCTGGTGGTGTTAATCAGTGGAGGACGATCGCTGCCCTGGCTGTGCTAAGCTCTGAGAGACTCACGGGGCCTTGTTTCGGTATCCAGCGACGCGCCAACTGCCAACTGCCTCTCTTACTATGACCTGTTTCCCTTTGTCAATGTCGGTCAATGACTGACGCAGAGCAAAACTAGCTGTTTGTTATTATTATATTATTGTTAATTACATTTATATAGCACTCTTCCATATGCTCAAAGTGCTTTACAGTGAAGGGGGAACTCACCTCACCCACCACCAATGTGTAGCACCCACCTGGGTGATGCACGGCAGCCAATTTGCGGCCAGAACGCTCACCACACATTAGCGAAGGTGGAGAGGGAGAGAAGGTTTGGAGTCGGACACCTGATTGATCCTATCCCACCTTATGCCATTATTGCGCTCTTACCTGTTCTGAGATCCTGGCTTACTGTGGCAATTAAAGATCCCATGGCACTCAGCGCACAGTAAGGGGTTCCCCGATGTACCCCAACTTGGCTCTCGTAAACTGCCACCCAATCATCTCCCCAGTTTAATTGGCTAAAACACTGTTCTCTCTCTCTCTCTCCACCTCAGCTGATGTGTGGGTGAGCATTCTGGAGGGCCGCAGTAACTGCTGGTTTTTGGGGTGTTCTCTGCACAGGTGTTTCATTCAAGTCAGTGATTGGCTAAGGAATCCACACACCTTGTTCTCAAGGCCTTAATTGGCAGCTGATTGAAAGGAAAACAAAAAAACCTGCAGACACTGCAGCCCCCTTGGGATTCAGTTTGACAACCCTGGCCTAGAGCATCTCCAAAGACATTCTCGGTTTCTCTGACAGCACAAGCCAGAGCCCCAGTAATGACTTGTTTATGCTGTGGTGTAATTTCTGATGTACCTGATTGGTTAAACATTGAATAAAACATTGAGGTAGATTCATCAAGGTGAAAGCTACAAATAATGTTTCTTCAAGAACTATTATTCTATTGTATTCTCACTTTCTTTGTCCAGGCACTTAGTTTATTTACTTCACATGCAAATCACTGTGGTCTACCATCTTAAAGGATATTACTTTGGGAAGGATTATATAACTCTTTTGTTTTTGGTTTTTGGTAAAGCACCACGTGTCCACTTAGCAATTCATTGGCTGTGTGTAGTGAGCAATGCATTGTCTCAACATGACAAAAGTCAAAGTAAGACATTTCAACATTTTTATTTGGCCACTTTTATTTTAGGTGACTACACTGGGACTATGCAAACCCTCCAAAACACAAGTGCACATTGGGTTATACTTCACTTATAAGCATTCCACTGTTTTACGACTGCACACCTGTTGCAGGTGTATTTACAGTATGAAAGGTTTTACTGAAAAGTCAGTAAAAAAGAATATGCGGCAAGCTCGCTTAGAAAAACTAACACAATAGCCTACATAATGAATGATATCATGAATGATATCACGGATGCAGTGACTCATTTACGCTACCTTGAAGGCGCCCGTCTCCAAGCAATTCTCACTCTCACAAACTCTCAGTAATCACGGCAATTCAGTCTGTCGGCTGTGTGGATCCAGCAACCATGCTATGCCACGTAAATATATTCAGTTTGATTCGCTGTATGCTACCTCTCATTTATCAAAACGCTGATTTGACCAAACTGACACTGAAATACGAGCATCGTGTTTCATCGACCACAAGATTTAGCCTTACTCAGCGTCAACGTTGTTCGAGTGTCAGAGTTTTGCAGCCCAGGCGCATACAGCATCTGCATTTATTTTGTAGTACAGACTGTAAAGCGTGCCTTGATATCAAGATAGGGAAACAACCGTGAAACGCAAACAGTATCATCTTCGCTCCATAGTGCCTGCATGGCTAATATCGAACCTGACTGTCAAACCTCTTTACACGGTAAAAATGGAAACCGACGTCAAAGTTGGGCACAGCTTAAGTTTAGTTCCATTGACTGAATATTTCAGCCGCCTATATAAATCAGCCATGCAATTGTCACCGACAAACTGACACTTACAATATTTACATTACATTAATGTAACGTCTATCCAATTGACAGGACTGTCTGGCAAGTATACAGTCGGGCGCGAAATTAACTCACTTCGCAAGTGAGGAATTAAAAATATTCCAGCAAGGTGTAGGCTAGTCTATCGTACACACCGCATGGGCGGGGGGTATTTTGCAAAATACAAGCAAATAACTTCGAATGCATTTCATAAACGACTATCTGTATAGTGAGCGCGGCTCTTAATAAATCTTAGTTGTTCTTAGTCGTAGGGAAACACATATGGACGAGATTGTAAACGCTAGATCAGAACATTCAGTCCAAGAAATTATCACGTGACTCGACCTGTGCGTTTCGACCAGCCCGGTAGACCAGAACGGCTGACGTCAGCGCCGACAATTAAGTAATTATGCTTATATATACAATTACACAACTGTTACAAAATAAACAAATTGTTTATTCTGTGTTTTTTCAAATCTCATCTTAATGGGGATCAAATTAAACACAGTCACAGATACACACACACTCACGCACACACCACGGACATACCAAAAAAGTGTATAGACTCAGGTACACAGATGCAACGTATCTTAGTCCGAGAGAACTAGTGGGCTAACCCAGAGTCCACGATTCATCTTTTAAACAGCAAGACAAAAAAAGACGGAAATTCTCTGATTGTTTTGCGATGGCAAAGTATATGACAGGTAAATTCAGGAAACACGTACCTCTCAACGTTCTTCTCTGATCCTTGGCGTATCCGAACGGAGTGAACCCAAAACCACTGTCACAACTCCGCAGTCACATCTGCCATGCGCACATGTTGCCCGCTATTGCCATGACGAGCTCCATATCCATGTACAATGGTGTTCTGCAGCTCCAACTTCGGTGCGAACAAATTGTTCAGTAGTTACAGCCTGACAAAAAAAAAATGTTTATATAGGGAAACGAGACACCCACTGGCTATCTCTTCAGGGTGGGACAGCCTAAAAAGACACACTTTGACCCGCTTCGCGTCAGCGGCAAGGGAGCTCTAACCGGAATGCGCGAAAAAGCGTGCGCGTGGTATCACCCAGGCTCGGAGGGGCTGTCGGGTTATTGTGAAAGGCGAACGAGCACAGAATAATAATGAGGGGATATATTGCTGCAACAGCAGGGACAGATTTAGTTCGGTGTTGACTCAGATTAGAAACCGGATTTGTTGAGCATGTGCAGACCAACATCAGTTGTCTTGTTAAGAAAACGAACCGGCTGGAGGTCAAAACAATTCAGCGGCGTGTTGATTTATCAACAGTCTGAAAAAATGTTTGTCAGTAACTTGGATATCAACGAAACAACGGTATATCGCTACTTATAGCAACAGGAATACTTGGGTTGGCGTGTACCAAGAAGGATTAGAATAAAGACAATAGGCCAATGAGACGCATTGGTCATAATGGTAACTGTAACCAGTCACCTTAATTTCTGATGTGCTGATCGAGGCTGTTGTGATATACTGGTCTCAGCATTTCAATCCCAAAGGATCTGATGCTGCTAGCTGGTTTACAGTAAAGTAAAAAAAAAAAAAAAAGTTTTATCTCATTCACAAACATACACAAAGGAAGAAATTCAGGGTCGCATTTTTTCCAGTGTCATTTTAAAACGTTTTTTTTTTTAAAAATAAAGAAGAGAAGTAATATAATTAATTTTATATTCAGAGTAATCGGATACGGTTAGTAAAGCGCCGCAGTGTTACAAATGTTTGAAAGCTTGTTGCTGTGACGACTCAGTCATTGCAAACGCTGCGTGTACTAGGCTATTATTGACTGCTTAAATTGACGGCAGTAACTCTACCGAAATCCAAGGGCGTTCTAATCCACACACAAATAATGATTTGCATGTATTCAAACACGAGCAGAAATATCTAGACCTACTCTTCCTGGGGATAATTTAGATACTTTTTTCCAAACTCTGAGCCACGCAGACACAAACGTGACAACTGCTGCGAAGTTACTGGAGTGTAAGTTACATAATGCTTTTTTTCTGATAAACACTTTCCACAAACAGTCAAGAATGATCCATCAACAGAAAATCAAGAGATATAGGCCAACTGTTGAGAAACCGTACTGTAAATTAATCTGTACGGCATCTTATCACTGACTATATTCCCGTGTGTCAAATTTTCTAATACAGTCCAGACAGGATCTGTTATTGTAGCCACAATGTGGCAGAATAAATGTGTGCACACAAAAAAGACAATCCACTACTGTTTCAATATCCATTATTTTTTGAATGACAACCGCTTTCATCCAAGATGAGCACACAATACACCGACGGAGGCTACTTCCGCTCTGCAATATGAGACACAAATAATGTGCGCGTGCTGTATTTTACTAAAGCACACGGCTTAACGTCATTTGCATGAATTCCTGGACCGCACACATGTAATTTATGCAAACAGGCTACGACCAGAACTAAGACACGGCAAACACAATTGCATCTGTTTTATGCATTGTCTGTCATACATTTGTTGTAACAGTATAACGCGTTGCTGTCGATTTGTCTGTGTATATTCGTGTTCACGGAGACCACCTTCCTTCACCAAAGTGCTTTGACTTTTGATATACCCAAAGGACAGATTATAAGGCAGAACTTATTAAACTGTCAAACCGCAGTAACAAATGGTGTTCTTCCTCAAGTGCCTAACAGAGGAGAAAATTCCAGGGTTCAGAAAGTAAATGTCCTGCACATGGCTTTCTTCCACCCATTAGCAAATAACAGGTGATTGGAACAAAACACTTTTACTCTCTGAACCTGGATTTACCACCCATGGTGCCCAATTCCCAAAATCCGAGCGTTCTCCTTTATGCTGCCTACCACCCCAAGTCTGCTCCTCATAAATCCGATTTATACAAAGAGCACAATCTAATGTGTGGTGAGTGTTCTGGCTCAAAATGGCTGCTGTGCATCACCCAAGGTCGGTGCTACACATTGGTGGTTCGGTTCGGTGAGTTCCCACTCATCACTGTAAAGCACTTTGAGTGTTTGGAAAAGTGCTATATGAATGCAATCATTCATTCATTCACTCCTTGAGTGAGGAACACACCATTATAGCTTACTCAGAGTGAAAATGAAGGAAATCATCTGTGACTTAAGGAGCAATACCGTTGGTGGTTGGCTATCACTCACTGCCATACAATGTACAAAAAGTAGCCCTGGATACATTAGCACATTCAAGTCCCCCTGAAAGAAGTAGGCCTCCTAAAATGGAGCTGGGTGTGCGGATAGCAATCAGAACCGAAATGTCAGTCAGACACTCTAAGACCCTCCTCTGATCCTCTCTGCGTTCACGACCAGGAGCAGGAATCTGCAGCGTCATACCTGAAGGGGTGAAGGGGGGCATCCCCCCCCCCCCCCCCCCCCCATGCGCTTCTGAAACCACCATCTGTCTTCAGTCTCCGTTTCATTGGCAAGCTCAGTAATCGGCCTCCATCAATCACACAGTTTGAACGTAAAGCCTGGTGGCATAGATCGGGCCTTCTCAAGGACGCGTTGGCTCGTCTGACAGTTGGCTTTAATGTAGAAGGGGAACCTCGCACTATGTCACGGGGGGGATCCCAGGCATCCCTGTGAGGTCATTCTACACGCTGCCAAGTATGTGTAAAAGGGGTCATTTTCAAATATCAGAGTAAAAAGGTTTCTTGGCACGGAGAGCCTAATTCGTGAAATAATTCACCGGGCGGCACTGTGGAGTCAGGAGACCTTGGAATCCTTCACACGGCGAGATTCTCTATAAACAGCTCAGGTTCCAGACACCACGAAGGCTGAAGGTTCAACAGAGCGTTGAGGTTCTATGCACAGGTTCTATACGATTGCAAACACAGGGCAGTACGGCAGTGCAACAGGGAACCCAAACGTCGTCATGGGTTACGCAAACACGCTCAAAAGTTCAAAAGCATATTAAGAGTCGATTTGAACGCAGTGATTATTCATGGTTATAACATGATACTTCAATTCTGAGAGGCGTTTGATGCCCCTTTATTATAACATCATAGTCAATTCATCACACTAGAGAGAGAGAGAGAGAGAGAGAGGGAGGGGGGGGCGGGTGGAGAGAGAGCGAGAGAATGAAATCTTTGAAGTTAATTTTAACTCTGAGGTGAATGAACACCAGCCACTTGGCTGTAACATTAATCATGTGCATGCTGTAGGATCTTTTAGGATATCTTCAGGGTGTTCAGTGACTTGCTTCAAAGGGCTTCTTTCAATATATCTTGTTGATCAAATATCTAAATGCTGAATTGGAAGCATAACTTTGTGATTAATTTTCACCAGGGTAAATACCCCATAGTGTGCAGTATTCTGTCAGTGTCAGCAAAAAGTTATTATACATTAATATCAGAGAAATGTAATTCTGAAGAGGTACTGAGCTTCTGTATCACCAATAATCCAACCTAGAGGGAAGTAAAGTGTCGCCCTCTAGTGAGCATAGCCCAACAGTGCCGGTTAGTGCTGAAAGAGTCCCATTTTACTCAACCTTTTGGAAACAGTTTGGAGAGAAACCAGCATCAAATTTATGCGAAGCGCTTTGAAAAACACATGGAAATGAAAATCTGTATGGAAAAATCAATTCCCTTTGTTTATTTTAAAAATCTATTTACAAGTGTTACAAATGTACTTAATCTTCTCAATTTAAACTGAGTATATGCAGAAAAATTCCATGTAATGTACAAAGAAGATTGCAATTACAGCACAATTGTTTCTTAATCATACGAGTAAATATCACAATTCATTACTGTATACAAAAGGCCTTTGGGGAATGGTGAAGTAGTTATACAACTCAATATAATTGTTCTAGTGCTTTCTGCACCCCTGAGAGAGAAATCAATGTTAAAGAGGGATGTAGGAAAGGAAGGGTCACATTAATAACAGAAAACTTTGGTGGTTGATCAGCAGGGTAGCCCGAGGGAGAGCCTGGAAATGAAATGTCTGTATTCTGTCCATATGTCTTTGGCTCTCATTTAGAAAACTTTTTATTTTTTTTATTTTCTCTTGTTGCATTTTAAGTTCGTAAACTGAAAACCTGCAAGCTTTGGTGTGCAACACACAACCAGGCTTGAGCTCTCAACAAGATAGGGACTGAGAGCTTAACTTTACAGCTTACTGGGCCAGGAAGGAGGTGTTTACACAAATGCACATAAAATGGTACACCACAGACCATTTTCTGGACTCAGAGAAGAAAAAGGGCCAAAAAAAGTGTCTTCAGTTGGAAAAATAAGTGTTATAAAATGCTGGTGCTGTTTGGAGATAATGATGGTGCTCTAGGGGGTGGTGCTCCACTGGTCCCAGCCTCCCCCAAAATTTCGACCTGCCCCTGTCTGTGTGTGCTTCATATGTGCTAGGAGCCCAATTGTCCCCTGCAGTGGGGCGGTCCACCCGCCCGTGGGGTCCGTCCCATCAGCCTAAATCCACGCTCTCACAGTGCACGGGCGGCGGGACGCTGGAGGGCACTGCAGAGCTCGTCCCGGCTGTGAGGTAGCCCGCCACCCCCGGACCTGTGGGAGGGGTACGGGGGGCGGGGGTGGTTAACACACAAAAACGGGGGTGGAGGGTTAACAAACAAAAAAAGGGCCCAAACAAAACCGTCAGTGAGACAGCCCCCCCCCCCCCCCCCCCGCTGCACACCCCTGAACTGAACACACACACGGCGGGCGGTAAGGGCTCCGGGGGGGGGAGGGCGTTAAATGTCACAGCTCGTGCGTTTTCTGCTGCACCGCCACTTTCTTTTTTTAGCGCTGCGGCTGCGGGGGGGGGGGGGGAAGGGGAGTGGAGTTTAACGCTGACTTTTCACAAAAAAAGTGTTCAGGGGGGAAAACGAGGATGCTCAACAGCTCAACTGCGCTCGGCCGCCGGGGGCCTGGAGGATCACGCGCACACATAAATCCAACGCCGGAGGCTCAGTGACTTTCAGGCGTTTTTAGCCCACAGGCGGAGCCCCAACGCTGGCTCTTCAGCGGAGGTGAGCTCAGGATGAGCAAATGATTCATTAGGCGCTCCGATTTTGTCCCGGAATTACCTCCGTTGTTGGTTCACGCTGCGTTTCGATCCGTAACCTACTTGCGAGAATACAGACGCAGATGCCAGCATATAAGGTGCACACGTACATATTCGGTTTCCGTGTATAACACCTTAACGGTTCATGACATCGCACGTTACACACTACACGTTAAAGTGTGAAAAACACTCACGTGGACCGTTCACGCAGATTTGCTCACTGCAGGGGTGTCCCACTCTTTACTGCACTAGTCACAGGTAACTGAAGTTCAGGACGGCATAGAGCATGTGTGGGGCGACGTAGCTCAGGAGGTAAGACCGATTGTCTGGCAGTCGGAGGGTTGCCGGTTCAAACCCCGCCCTGGGCGTGTCGAAGTGTCCTTGAGCAAGACACCTAACCCCTAACTGCTCTGGCGAATGAGAGGCATCAATTGTAAAGCGTTCGGATAAAAGCGCTACATAAATGCAGTCCATATGTGTGGTCACAGTGCTAAACAGAGACTAAAACTAGTTGGGAGCTCAGTAAGATGGATGCCTCCGCTAACCTTAGTAGTTGTCATGGTAGCACTGAAAGCTTTCTATTTCCTCCTTGGGCCAAAGCCAATCATGCCACCAATTTCTATCCAAATTTCATACACAACTAATATCCTTTCCACCAACGGGAATGGAAACACTCACACAGATATAAACGAGTGGCAATCTTGCCAGCGTTGATGGAGGTAAGAGGGAAATCATTTGTATACCTGGCAAATTAGAATTGTTCCAGAAAATTGAAAGGACATTTTATGTTTGTAACCAGATGAAGATGGAGACAGAGTACCAGATACCAGGTATTTCATGTGTGTGTGTATGTGCAACAGCAATAACATTCATTCATGCATTCGCTTTTGCATCGTTTATACACGTACATACGCATGCGTATGTGTGATTATGTGCATGCATGTGCGTGTGTCTGTGCATGTGTGTGTGTGTGTGTGTGTGTGTGTGTGTGTGTGTGTGTGTATGTGAGGATATGCATACCTGTCAGATACCCAGCTGCCTGAGACTCATAGATGAACAGGTCATGCTTCTGGTCTTTGAAAGCTCTCCACACTGTGGACTGCGCAAGGATTTCATTCACCTGTAATACAGGTGGGTGTAGAGTCAAGAGCCAGACAATAGACTGCTGTCCTGTACTCAACCCTGCACTCCATAACTGCTACAGATTCTAGAGTACATAATTTCATTAAAATGCAGTCATAATGCAGTATAAGCACAGTTAAAACCACACACAATGGCTCATAATGCTCTCTATTAGAAATTTCATGAATTTATTCCATGCAGAAAAAACACACTTTCTAAACATCTTTTTTCTTTCTTTTCAGGGGATAATATGTGAGCTCATTTGTACCTTCTAAAGATAACAAGCTACTGCATACAGAATTTGCCAGCTAGCCAATTAACCACTTATTATAATGTCTTGTTTGAAATTCCATTAAAGTAATGTTGAGTAAATAAAATAAAAGTTGTGCATTTTGTTGTTAAATGAAACAAATTTCTTCAAGCAGACAGTGACAACATATAATGCTTTATAATCAACTCATGTTATAGCAATTGTGGTGTACATGCATGTGACTGGAGCAGGCCTGGTCATAGCTTACCTGCTCTCCGTACTGCAGGCTGGTTGTCATGGATTTGATCGCCTTGACGATCTGGGCTTTGGTGGCAGATGGGTTCTCCAGTGTCTCCAGGCCCACGCCCTCCAACAGTTGCAGCAGATAGGGAACCAGCCCCACCCTCAGGGCCTATGGACACACACACACACATGCACGCATGCACGCACACACACACACACACACACGCACGCACGCACACACGCACGCACGCACGCACGCACGCGCACAGATACACACACACACACAGACACACAAAGAAAGACACACACACACACACACACACACGCACGCACGCACGCGCACAGATACACACACACACAGACACACAAAGACACACACACACACACACACACACCAGTGAAGCATTTCTCTGGACTCTGATACAGGGTGAGAGAGAGACAGTGGGGCGTGTGTGTGCTTACCTGAGCCACCAGGTGGGTCTGCTCTCTCTGAAACATGCGATTGAGAGCCTCGCAGGCCAGCCCCACCATGTCCGCCCGCACCTTCATCCCACTCATCAGCGGCCCTATCGTCTCCAGGGACGCCATGGAGTTCACACACAGCTGTGATACACACACACACACACACGCACACACACACACACACACACACGCACACACACACACGCACACGCACACACACGCGCACACACACACACACACGCACACACACACACGCACACACACACACGCACAGGTTCATGGGAATCATGTCAGCACATACATAGATAAACACACACACACACACACACACACACGCACACGCGCACACGCACACGCACACGCACACGCACAGGTGCATGGGAATCATGTCAGCACATACATAGATAAACACACACACACACACACACACACACACACACAGACGGGCAGACAGACAGACAGACACACACACACACACACACACACACACACAGATGTGACACACACACACACACACACACAAACGGGCAGACAGGCACACACACACAGTGCTGTGACACACACACACACACACACGCACACACACAGAGCTGTGACACACACACACACATGCGCACACACACAGTACTGTGACACACACACACACACACACACACAAGCACACACACACTCAGAGGGGGCAGAGGCGGCCCTGTCTGACCTGGTTTTCGGAGAGCACGTGTATGAGGCGGATGCAGCTCTTTGGCACGGCGGTGTTCGGGTGACCGAGCGCCCCCAGCACGCGGGGCATGTGACCCAGCGGGGGCACCTGGTCAGCCAGCTGCGTCTGAGCGCCGAAGAGGCACACGGTCGCCGTGGTGACCATCTCCAAGGCCTCGCCCTGCAGGACATCCATGAAGGTGTGTGAGCTGTGAGAGTGCACCTGTGTGAAAGTGTGTGTGCGTGTATAGCACAGGACATCCATAACAGTGTGTGAGTGCACCTGTGTGAAGGTGTGCGTGCGTGTATAGCACATATTAAATCACATTATGATCATGGGGAACTCTTATCCAGAGGGACTTACGAAAGTGTGGAACATCAGTGTAAGTCTCAAGAATACAGAAGTATTCCTAATAGTATATAAACCGATAAACACATGTGTTCTGTATGTATGTGTGTGTGTGTGTGTGTGTGTCTGCTAGCCTGCCTCTGTGTGTGTGTGTGTATGTCAGTCTGCCAGCCTGCCTGTGTGTGTGTGTGTGTGTGTCTGTCTGCCAGCCTGCCTGTGTGTGTGTGTGTGTCTGTCTGTCTGTCTGTCTGCCAGCCTGCCTGTGTGTGTGTGTGTGTGTGTCTGTCAGTGTGTGTGTGTGTGTGTGTGTGTGTGTCTGTCAGTGTTTGTGTGTGTGTGTGTCTGTCAGTGTGTGTATGTGTGTGTCTGTCTGTCTGTCTGCCAGCCTGCCTGTGTGTGTGTGTGTGTGTGTGAGTGTGGAATAAAGCGAGTTCAGACTCACATTTGGGTTGTTTTTCTCCAGCAGCTCTGTCAGAGTCTCCAGCAGAGACACCAGGAACTCCCGGGGTTTCCGTAACACCCAGCCTGGCTGGGCGATGAAGATTCTGAGGAAGACTCCGCCCACCGCCAGCTCATCCTGCCCCGCCCCGTATGCTACTGAGAAGTCCTCTGGCAGCTGGACACACACACACACACACGCACACACACACACACACGTACACAAGTGCACACATGCATGCAGATGCACACGCAAACACACACACACACACACACACAGACAAATGTACATCCACACACATAAACACACACAGAAATATTATGAAAACTCAAACACTACAGTGATACACTGAATTGTCAGCATGTCAATACTAAAGATGCACAGCATAAAGCCCAGAAGTATCATTTCCATCTTTAATCACACATTTGAAAAACAATGTCCAACAATGCTCATCAAGGTCACTGACACAACCACTGAAACATTTGTCGAGTAATATAAGAGTGACATGCTTTCTTTAGCCTGATTGCACATAGTTGCTCAGACAATTATCGACTGAAGCTAAAGACATTATAAAGACATCATTACCTTCCAGTTGACGTCAGGGTTGTCCCTTTGTTGTTTGAAGTGCCTGGACAGGAGAATATTTGGTGTGAGGCAGTAGAAACACTTTAGTCAATTAAATCAACAGATGCAGTGACAGAGAGGCACTCGCATGCTGGACAGGGGATTAACCCCTTACAGTGTGAAATCACAAATATGGGATTAGAATGTTCTTGATGGTGCATTCTAATGCTGATGTAACAATCACTACTGGTAACTGAAAGCAAAGGAGTTCTAGAACACTGACTTAGAATTCTGAAGAAAAAAAACATTCCACAAAAACCTACTCTTCAAAGGGCTAATGTCACATGAGAAAAGTGTGGACCAGCACCATAATATTAATGCGGATGTGTCCATTAATGCCTCCTGGCTATGTCACATAATGAGAACTAACGACAACAAATAGAGGAACATGTAAATTCAAATCAAATTACGCATTACTGTTAAAGCACTGAAGAATGTATATCGGTACAATGCAGAAGAGGAAGGAAAGGGTGAAACGCCCTCATACTCCAGCATCATCTCCCGAGCGGCGGAGGCAACGGCTTCCCGGGAGCTGTCGTTCCAGATGAGCTCGGGGTTCTCGTGCGTCCCCTCGAAGATCTGCACCGCCGCCTCCGCGTTGTCCCTCATCGCCTCCATGAACACGCCCGGCAGGAAGTGCATCAGCGTCAGGCGCACCTGAGGGAGACAGACACACTGAGACCTGGCTGTTTATAGACAGACACATTCAGACTCGGTCCCTCTGTAGACAGACACACTGAGACCTGGGCCTGTTTATAGACAGAGCCACTGAGACCAGGCCCCTTTATAGACTGACACACTGAGACCTGGTCCCTCTGTAAACATACACACTGAGACCTGGGCCTGTTTATAGACAGGAACACTGAGACCTCGTCCATCTATAGACAGACATACTGAGACCTGGAACCTCTTTATACAGACACACTGAGACCTGGAACCTCTATAGACAGACACACTGAGACCTGGAACCTCTTTAGACTGACACACTGAGACCTGGAACCTCTATAGACAGACACACTGAGACCTGACCCCTCTATAGACAGACACACTGAGACCTCAAACCTCTATAGACAGACACACTGAGACCTGGAACCTCTATAGACAGACACACTGAGACCTGACTCCTCTATAGACAGACACACTGAGACCTGGAACCTCTATAGACAGACACACTGAGACCTGGGCCCTCTATAGATAGACACACTGAGACCTGGAACCTCTATAGACAGACACACTGAGACCTGGGCCCTCTATAGACAGACACACTGAGACCTGGAACCTCTATAGACAGACACACTGAGACCTGACTCCTCTATAGACAGACACATTGAGACCTGGCCCCTGTTTATAAACAGAGACATTGAGACCTGGTTTCTCTATAGACAGACCCACTGAGGCCTGGCCCATCTATAGTCAGGCACACTGAGACCTGGCTCATCTATAGTCAGGCACACTGAGACCTGGCTCATCTATAGTTAGGCACAATGAGACCTGGCCCATCTATTGACAAACACACTGAGACCGGTGTGTAACCACCCCTCAGAGGTTTAGGTACTTGTTTTCAGACAGGCACTGCCAGGGTCATACCTTGGGTCCCACCAGCTTGTCCGAGATCATCTTGGCGAAGAGCTCGGCAGTCTGGGAGCGCACCTGGGGGTGGGTGGAGTTACAGAAGAGGTCCAGGAGGTAGATCAGAGCACCTGGAAGAGAGGCAAGGTGTGAGGAGTGGGGTTTAGACAGAATTTAATCACCAGGAAAGATGATGCGGTGTTTAAGAATATGGTGGCATTAATTAAGAGAAAACTGTTCAACCTCTCCCAATATCATTCTTACCCCCAATCCCTTTGATGGAATCATTACCTTTAGCCATAGCTTCTTTGATGATCTTAGTGTTGGAGCACAAAGCGTACAGGGTCTCCAGTACTAGTTGCCTGCCTGCAAGACAGACACATGTGGTTGAACATATTTAATTAACCTGGGCTTCTTGAACATAAAATATGCCACTACTGGATCTGCATTTACCCACGACATGAATCGGACTAGGATTAGGGTGCGTCTATTGATCCAAGATCAGTTATCAAGAGCAGGAAGTCCATAGAAAAGAGCACAACCCAAAAACATACAGCATACACTACCTAGACTCAGGGGATCCACCAGGGATTTGAGGCCCTATGAAAAGATTCCACACTGGGGCACCCCAGAAAATCCAATGTTCAAATATTTTTTGAGACCCCCCGTCAGTCAGGGGTCTTGGAATCGTCTTAACTCCCCCACTCATAAGCTGCTCACGCCTAGACTTGCAACTGCACCTTCAGGGAGGGCTCTATGAAGACATGGAGAATCGGCCTTGTTCGCAAGCCATCATTGAGCCTTCTGGCAGTTGTAAAATCGAGCAGTTTTACAATGTAAGACTATGGATGATTTTTGACCCAAAACTGTAATATTGTGCAGGAGCTGTTTGGAGAGTAGGACTACTGGAGAATATGTCCACTGGCATTAATATAGTGTGTTAATATGAAGTCAGTGTTTGGTCTTGTTGATGTGTTTGACATTGGCAGAATTATGGCATCCAGACAAACAACAGCACCACCTTGTGGATAACCCTGGGTGAGTCACTGTGAGCAAGCAGAGAGAGGTCTTACTGGAGGGCAAGGACTGCAGCAGAACCAGGAGATTGGACAGCACCAGGGCCTCGGAGATGCTGTTCACACAGTCCTGGTTCGTCGTGACAGTGTTCACCACCTGAGTCAACAGATAAACACAGTGGGCCAATGGGAGAGGCTCATAGGCAGGTACCAAAGAATGACTGTGAGGTGGTGAAAAACAGTTATCATACAGGTTAGGGTCACCCCAGAACTGCTGAAATACTGTCGCTCAACCAGCAAGTTATCGCTCATCAATGTCCAGGAACTTTAAAAGTCCTTTGGTGGTACACATTTCAGGTACTGGTTGGGTACTGTCCCACACAGGAAGAGAACGTGGTACCTCCAGAGCCAGCTGCTGGACCTTGCCCGCCCCATGAACACGCAGCAGGGAGAAGAGGAGCTTGAAATGACCGATGCACTCCGACTCGGACCCTGAGACAGACAGAGGGACCACACATCCATCAATGGCGCTGGGGAGCAATGTCAGTCAGTACAGGAATACAAGGAGGAATACTTTCACAGAAAGTATAATAATAACATGGACTCTTCCATCAAATGGCAAACAAAATGCATTTTGATCCATTTCCCTTGAAGCAGGGACAATGGCACACAGATATGAGAACATCCTCTTTGAGGTGGATGTCAGTTGGGTGCAAGATACCTGAGATTCTCCTCCTGCTCACTTTCCCTTCCTCCTATACTTCCTTCCTCTTCCTCCTTTGCTCACTGCTTCCATCTCAGCTCACTTCCCCCTCTGCTCACTTCCTCTTCCTCCTCGCCCTTCCCTCCCAGCACACATCCTAAACTCCACCACCCCCCCCCCCCCGCCCCCCCAGCCCAGACGCAAGCCCTCGTACCCGGGTTGTTCTTGATGACGTTGCGTAGTGCCTCCAGAGCCATCTCAGCCCACTGCAGCCTCTGAGCGTGCAGCTGGGACTCCACCTGGCTGGCCTGGGTCATGGCCAGCAGCGTGTGCAGGTACTGTGCCTGGGAGCCCACGTAGTCCAGCAGGCTGGCCACAAACACCTTAGGGAACTGGGCAGGAGGAAGACAGAGGACAGGAAGTGAGGTCACAAGGAGATAAACAAATGTGATGCCACGGAGGACAGGAAGTGAGGTCACAAAGAGATACACAAATGTGAGGCATACGGGGGAAGTCAAAGACATTTAGTCAAACAAACATGTTAAGAGAGAAACAGTGTGTCAGTGCTGGAGAAGATGTTATTTGACTATTGTGTGCACAAAAGAATCCTAGTATTTTCTAGTTCTATTAATTCCATTCCTTTCTGTAAAGGATGCTCTGTGTTTGTAACTGAGGATGAAGTTCTGGGGTGTTCCTGACCTCCAGGGCAAAGGTGGGCTGCTCGTTGTAGACCCGGACAAAGATCTCGCCCACGATCAGCTCCTTGCTGTGGTCGCTGAACACAAACTCCGTCGCCAGGTTCTCGTCAAACTCTCCCTGTGGAGGGGAAGATCAGACGCTCTGAATCTCAGCAGAGACAAGGCAGGAGATCCATCAGGCTTGACCACGCCCACGGCAGAAGATGCTGGGCAAAGCTGGATGTGGAAGACTGTGTACAGTAAAGGTTCCCCATTAATTAATGATCCGCTCACCCTCTTGATGATCCGCTCCTGCTGCTGCTCCAGGAATTCCAGCAGCTCGGCTCGAGTGCCGTTGTTCCAGATCAGGTTGGGGCTCTCGCAGTTACTGTTCAGCAGCTTCAGGACCTGGGACAGGAGGGGACTCAGTGTTTTAGTAGAGACAGTGTGGCGTGATTCTGGGTGTGTGTGTGTGTGACGGAGGTGAATGGGACCATCTGGATTCACTGGATTTATCTGATATTCATGCAGATCGTCTGTACAGCCCCTTATAATGAGTCTGTTTAGGTTTGGGTCTCCATCCACCTAGCCATCCATCCATCCATCCATTTTTAAAATTGCTTATTCCTGGTTGGTTAAAGGACTGGAGCCAATCCCAGCAGACATTGGGTGAAAGGCAGGAACACACCCTGGACAGGTCACCAATCCATCGAAAGGCGGTTTGGGTAATTTCAAAATTAATTCACGTGGCTTTGGGTAAGAAATCCACAGGTCCAGTTTGGGTCAGGTACAACTTTTTGTAGTCGTGAAGACCGCTAGTGTGAGTTATTTTCTCTGTACAGTTCTAAGTTTCTAAGCCCAGCACGTGCAAGTTCACATGTGGGGCACCCCCGTACCTCTGCGGGCGAGCCGGTCCCCAGTTTGCGGGAGATGTACGGGGTGAGCATGGCGGACAGGCTCTTCCTGATGACGAAGTTCTCCGGAGGTGCCCCGCCCTCCCCCTCGGGCCCCGGCCCATACCCCCCCAGGCAGCTGAGGGACAGCAGGCACAGCTTGGCTAGGCTGTTGCACACCTCCTGTTGGGGAAAGAGGCGGGAAACACAAACTCGACAAACATTTGAGCTGGGGGCCCTAGCTGCGTTTGAACAGGTGTAAGGGTGTATAAAACTGTAAGAACAAGGTATTTGGTGTTCTGTCTGTGAGTAGGTACGCGTAGGCATGGAGATAAAAGCAATACCTGCTGGTTGGTGTCCTGGCTCTTTTGAATGCCGCTCTCCTCCAGCGTGTAGTCGTAGTTGAACAGGTAGGCCAGCAGGTGCCAGAGCACGCCGGCCTGGTACATTTGCAGCTGCAGGAGGGAGTCCGCGGCGAAGGAGGTGACGCACTGCACGGCCAGAGAGGCCACCCGGGGAACGCTCTTCAGATGGAGGAGAGAGGAGAGAGACGGGGAATGAACCACACCCACCCGGGAGCCTCCGTACTGCATACAGCACTGAAACGTGTAGAGCACCCTGGCCCCTGGTCAATATGATGGCTCTATAAGCCAGGGATCTCAAACTCACATCCTGGAGGACCTGCTGTGTCTGCTGGTTTTTAATGTGTTCCTGCACTGAAGTGCTTAATGTAATTCATTGACTGGTGAACGAGTCTACACACTTTGTTTTCAAGGCCTAAAATGGCTGCTGATTGAAAGGAAATCACGAAAACCAGCAAAGACTGTGGCCCTCCAGGACAGTAGTATGAGACCCCTGCTATGAGCTGTACCCTCCATGTCAAGTTTGCCAACACTACAGAGCACTACGAATTAAGGTCTTTTCAGGATTAGGGAATTTCTTCTGTTCCCTCAACTGTTGTGCCTGTCCCGGCCACGCCCTCCCCCACTGTCTGCCCGTCCTCACTGACATTAGCCTCTCCCTCACTTTTCGTAACCCCACCCTCCCTAACCACGGTGGCCCTGCCCTCACCTTCCCGTAGTAAAGCAGGCGGCACAGGTCCCGCACGATGTTCGGAAGCTCGACGATTTTCTCCCGGCACTCCCTGAACTGCGCTGCCACACTGTAGCACTTGCAGATGTGCCCACACACCTGGAGAAGAGGGAAAAATCGGGGGGAAAAAAAGAAAAACGGTTGTTGAGCAGTGGTTCCCAACGCTGTTCCTGGAGATCTACCGTTCTGTAGGTTTTCACTCCAGCCCTAAAAAAGCGCAACTCACTCAACAGCTAGGGCAGGGCTGCCCAACCCTGTTCCTGGAGATCTACCGTTCTGTAGGTTTTCACTCCAGCCCTAACAAAGCACACCTTATTTAACAGCTAGAGACCTCATTGAGGGGTTGAAATGAAAACCTACAGGACGGTAGATCACCAGGAACAGGGTTGGGAACCACTGCCGTAGACAAACTGCACCGTTTGTCCTGGAAATGCTAACAGATAATGAAAGACGATAGAGATACACACAGGAAGACCTGGTAGGCCAGGTTACGGTCTGGTTGGCTCCAGGTTTACCTGCACTGCCATGTCCTCAGGCTTGCTGGATGCAGTTAGCACAGCTACACATCGAGACAGAGCCTCCAGCAGCACCTGCAAGCAGTCGAGAGGGTTAATACCTATGAGTGAATGTGTATGAATCAGTCACCCAGCAAGCATAAGAGTGAATGATTATTTAAGACAGACATTGAGCCAGTGAGTGAGTATTAATCTATGGGTTTTGGAGATGCTGCAGACCTGCTGGAAGGGGACAATCAAAAACAGTCTGCAGGTAAGCAAGTGATTGAGTGAGTGTATGAATGAGTGAGTGTGTGAGTGAGTCTGAGTTCATGAGCGACTGAGAGAGTAAGTGATGCATGAGTGAGTGATAGAGTTTGAGTTAATGAGTGAATCAGTGAGTATTAGTCTGAGTTCATGAGTGGTTGATTGAATATTTGAGTCTGAGTTCATGAGTGAGTGAGTGAGCTAGTGTGTGCGACGGTGAATAAGCAGGCAAGTGTCGCAGTCTGTGAATTAGTAAGGGACTGAGGGTGAGTGAGTGAGTAAGTGAATGAGTGAGTTAGCATGTGAGTGAGCAAGTCTGAGTTCATGACTGAGTGAGTGGTTGAGTGAGGATTAGAGTCGGAGTTCATGACTGAGTGAGCTAGTGTGTGTGACAGTGAATCAGTGATAGTCACAGTCTGTGAGTCTGTGAGTGAGTGAGCTAGTGTGTGTGACAGTGAATCAGTGATAGTCACAGCCTGTGAGTGAGTGAGTGAGTGAGCTAGTGTGTGTGACAGTGAATCAGTGAGAGTCACAGCCTGTGAGTCTGTGAGCGAGTGAGCTAGTGTGTATGACAGTGAATCAGTGAGAGTCACAGCCTGTGAGTCTGTGAGCGAGTGTTGCCGTGCCTCGATGCCGTTCTCCCTCCTCAGCTCCTCTGCGTTGAGGGCGGAGCAGTTGACGGTGTGGAACGCCAGCTCGGTGGCGCTCGGCAGGAGGGGAGAGGTCTTGGAAAAGAGCTGCTCGTCATTCGTCTCCATGGTGATGGTCTTGATGAGCATGGGGTAGCCAGCGTATTTGTATGGCTCAAACACTATTAAATACACAGGCACACAGGTGAATGGGACCAGTTATCAGAAAAACATCTCACAACTTATTAAGCAACAACCCTGTCTGGCATCTTACAACTTTTTGTAATGAATTAAACCAAGTCAGGGTTTTCATTTCAAGTCAATCATTAAAAAGTGTAACTCAATATCATAAGGATAATTTTAAAAATACACCGACCAAAACACAGGTTCTCCTGACAACTATAGACACAGAGAAAGAGAGACAAACAGGAGAAAGTGGAGAAAGAGAGAGAAAGAGGAGAGGGGCTTCCCCACAGACAGATATAAAATAAGACAGATCCAGAGACGCGGACATTCTGCAACAGACACAAATGCAGACAAAACGAAGGACAGACATACATAGACGGACAGAGGCGGACCTTCCTGGTGCCGGTTGAAGAGGATGCTCTGGGTCTTGAGGATGAGGATGATGTTCTCCGGGTCGGGCCCGTCCACCACGCGGGCCGACTTGGTGCAGAGGAACTCGTAGGCCTTGTTCACCTTCTCAAACATGTCCTGAACGGGAAGGAGCAAGGAGTACCCTTCAGACAACCCCAAGAAACTGCCAACTTACTGTAATCTTTTCCCTCTATCTCACTGAGACTTAGACCGAATTGCCCAATAAGAGTTTTTTTTCCCCAAAGCATTTGTTGAAATCATATGACATGACGCCTCCTAACAATTTCGTATTTAATCGTATAGTTCAGTAGTCAGATGTTATGATGGGTCAAAAGCACCTCTTGACATCAGACACACTCTATTTAATGGGTTTTTTAAGCAGGAATCAGACGCACCCTGCCCTCTGGATTCTTGTCCGGATGGTATTTCTGTGCCAGGCGGAAGTAGGCTTTTCTTATCACGCTCTCTTCATGCCTGTGGACAAAATGCCACCGCTGAACACCACAGAAAACTGCAAACACACTGCCTGCCTCTGTGACTCAACGAAATACATGAAACGTTTATGACATTTACATCTGCATTTGCACTGCTGCAGACACAACATGTGCCATGCATAGCTGCACATTCACTGGCCTTGCAACTAGCAACGGCAGCTGTGCAGCAATTGGTCACACACGGCTCTTGACTACATTTTTACTGCAAAGCCTCAGTATATTCACAAGGGTATCAGACTGAGAAACTGACCCACACGGCAAGCAAATAAGCACAAATATATTATAGAATCCCTGACTGTATATTCATATGGGTATTAGGCTGAGAAACTGAAGGCAGAATGAGAGAGGAGGAGGCTTACAGGCCCTGTCCCTCTGGAAGGCTCAGAACCTCATAGGCCTCGTCCACAGACATGGAGGGAGGCTTCTTCTCCACCTCCTTCTTCCAGCCCTCCAGGGTGTCCTTCAGCAGCTTCACCTGCAGGGGGCAGCACAACATGACACAAACTGGGCACAAACCTCACATGCACAGGCACAGGCACACATACACGCGCACACACACACAGACACACACACACACGCAGACACACAGACACACACACACACATATACCCACACACACACACACACACACACACACACACAGCCCCTACGGGATCTCTGATGGGCCAGTCTGGGAAGCGGGTGGTGTCGCACAGGTGTCGGAGGTAGTAGATGCTGCAGAAGAGCTCGCAGTCCAGCTGGGGGTAGCCGATGACGGGGACGGGGCAGTACTGGTAGAGGGCGCGCGTGTTGCTCTGCAGCCGCGGCGAGAAGTCGGCCAGGTGCACCGCGATCTTCTCGATCATCATCCGTCTGGAGGGGCGGGACCCAAAGCAGCGCGGTCAGGCTCACACGTCATGTACACCTGCTACCTGTAACATTACATTACATTACATTCATTTGGCAGACGCTTTTATCCAAAGCGACGTACAAGAAGTGCATTTTCATGATCGTAGACAACTGCTGAACACGGGTTCAGTAAGGTACAATTACTTATTTTGTACAGCTATTTCTAGCTGAGAACAATGAACACTATCCTGGTCTAACATCTGCAAAGCCAAACTAGGCAGAAGATTAAGCTAGAGTATTAGGACAAATACAATTTACCAAGAAGTGCAGGGATGGGGCAGCATGTAACAAGTGACAAGGAAAAAAGGGTATTTTTTTTTTATTTTTTTTTAAAAATATATAAACACAGCATGGTGGTGGTTATTCTAGGTATAGTCTGAAGAGATGAGTCTTCAGGCCACGGCGGAAGATGGATAGTGAGGGGGAGGTTCGGAGAGGGACGGGGAGTTCGTTCCACCACTGGGGAGCTAGGGTGGAGAAGCTCTGTGATCCCTTTGGGCGGGTGGGAGGGGTTACAAGACGCCCTGCTGCTGCAGAGCGGAGTGGTCGAGCAGGCACATAGAATTGAGTCATGTCCTGCAAGTAGATGGGGGCTGTCCTGTTGGCGGCAGTGTAGGCAAGGGTCAGGGCTTTGAATCGGATCCTGGCAGCGACCGGTAGCCAGTGAAGTGATCGCAGCAGAGGAGTGACGTGGGAGAATTTGGGGAGGTTGTAGATGAGCCGGGCAGCGGCATTCTGGATCATCTGTAGTGGCTGTATGGCACAAGCTGGCAGGTTTGCAAGGAGAGAGTTGCAGTAATCAAGGCGAGAGGTCACCGTAGCCTGGACGAGCAGCTGGGTGGAGTGCGTCGTCAGGTATGGTCGAATCCTCCTGATGTTGTATAGGAGGAATCTGCAGGACCTTGATGTTGCCTTGATGTGCTCCTTGAGGTCCAGTTGGTCATCCAGGACCACCCCCAAGCTCTTGGCAGAGTGAGAGGCAGTCACTGTGGTGCCATCAACCGTGATTGAGAGTTCACGAAGCAAGGAGGTCTTGTGCGGGAAGAAGAGCAGCTCAGTTTTGTTGAGGTTGAGCTTCAAATGGTGGCTGGCCATCCAGGTGGAGATGTCAGCCAGGCAGGAAGAGATCTTATCATTGACCAGTGTGGCCGAGGGGGGGAAAGAAAAGAAGAGTTGTGTGTCATCTGCATAACAATGATAGGAAAAACCATGTGAATTAATGACTGAACCAAGAGATCTGGTGTATAAGGAGAACAGCAGAGGACCCAGTACAGATCCCTGCGGCACTCCCGTAACAAGTGGATGAGAAGCAGAGGCAGACCCCTTCCAGGTGACCTGGTAGGTCCTATCTGCAAGATAGGAAGCGAACCAAGACAGGGCAGTCCCGGCAATTCCCATCCCAGCCAAGGTGGAGAGGAGTATTTTATGGTTGACCGTGTCAAAAGCTGCAGACAGGTCAAGAAGGATCAGGACAGAGGAAAGGCGTGAGGCTCTTGCAGTGGCAAGTGCCTCCGTCACAGCTAGGAGTGCAGTCTCTGTTGAGTGCCCAGATCGGAAGCCAGACTGGAGAGGGTCTAGCAGGTTGTTCTGATGGAGAAAAGAGGTTAATTGTTTAAGAACTGCTCGTTCGAGGGTTTTGGACAGAAAGGGTAGAAGGGATACGGGTCGATAATTTGCTACATCGGAGGGGTCTAAGGTGGGTTTTTTGAGTAGTGGGGTAACACGAGCCGTCTTAAAAACAGAGGGAACATGACCAGAGGAGAGAGAGGAATTAATAATGGAAGACAGATAGGGAAGGAGCTCGCTGGAGATAGATTGGAGAACTTTAGATGGGATGGGGTCAAGTGGACAGGTGGTTGCGCGATGAGAGGTGATCAGTTGTAATACATCGGAGTCTTCCAGCATTTCAAAGGAGGTCAGTGTGGCTGTGGGGTTGTCCTGGGGGGTTGGGGGGCTCACTGGATGGGTGAAGGAGTTCCGGATTGTAGCCACCTTTCCTTCAAAGGCGGCCAGAAAGTCATCTGCGGAGAGGGAAGAGGGAGGTGGGGGTGGAGGAGGAATGAGGAGGGAAGAGAAGGTGGAGAATAGTTTACGTGGATTAGAGACACATGCGCTGATCTTGGATTGGAAAAAAGAGGCTTTTGCAGACGTGAGGGCAGATGTAAAAGTCGCCAGCAGGGTATGGTATGCAGTCAGGTCATCAGAGGATCGGGATTTTCTCCACTTCCTCTCTGCAGCCCGCAGTGATGTTCTGCTGGAGCGTAGTGACTCGGTCAGCCATGGACAGGGGGGTGAGGAGCGTGCTGGTTTGGAGACAAGAGGACAAAGTGAGTCGAGGGACTGAGAGAGGCAGGAGTTGAGGGTGGAGGTGGCAAGGTCAACTGGCAGGTTAGAGAAAGACGCAGGAGGGGGAAGTGTGGACAGAGCAGTGGAGACGAGGGAGGATTGTGACAGAGTAGGGAGATTTCTCCTGAAAGTTACTGTGGGTGAGCTATTGGATGAATTGAGGGGGAGTAAATAGGAGAGGGAGAAAGAAAGAAAGAAGTGGTCTGAGACATGGAGGGGAGTCACTGCAAGTTGGGGAATGGAGCAGCCTCTGGTGAATACAAGGTCTAGTTGGTTACCAGCCTTGTGTGTGGGGGGGGAGGAGGACAGGGATAGGGCGAAAGACTGCAGGAGTGAGGCAACCCTGGACAGTTGGGAGGTTTCTGGTGGGAGGTTGAAGTCTCCCAGTAGAATAGCAGGAGTGCCATCCTCAGGGAGAGAGCTCAGGAGAGTGTCCAGCTCGTCCAGAAATGAGCCGAGTGGACCTGGAGGGCGGTACAGAACAATAACGTGAAATGTAGAGGGATGAGTAACAGTAATCGCGTGAAATTCAAAGGAGGAGAAAGTAGGGTTAGGACTGGGGAGGACACAGAACTTCCAGGACAAGGAAATGAGTAGACCGGTACCCCCGCCTCGGCCAGAGGCCCTGGGGGTGTGCGAGAAGGAGTATCCCGCAGACAGTGCAGCTGGGGTGGCGGTGTTATCGGGAGTGATCCAGGTTTCCGTGAGAGCCAGGAAGTCAAGAGACTTCGTCTTGGCAAAGGCAGTAATGAAGTCAGCTTTCTGGACGGCTGACTGGCAGTTCCATAATCCACCTGTGACAGTGAATTCCTGAGGTGTGGATAAGGGTGGGTAGATCAAGTTGGTTAAATTACGCCTGCGGTGAACAGACCATTTGGGGCGAGGCAGCACGCACAAGGGAATGGGGTTTAAAAACATGATAAACTGATGACGAGGCTGCCTATGGCAGCCTCTGCTGGAGCTATAAATACTGGGTGACAATTACGTGTTTGCATTAGCTTCATTAGAGCAGATAAGCACCAGGTGAAGCTCCTCGAAATTAGCTCAACAATACGGGGCAGTTAAACACCAATCCCCACACACAGTTTCACTAACGCCTTTAACTAACTAACAACAGCAAGTCAACTACAGATATTCTCAGCTAACGCCCAACTAAGCTTGCTGACTAGCAACAGTTGAGACAAGTTTTAAAAAGATTAGGCTACCTAAATTACACACAACTATGTTCGCTAACTAGCAACAGCAGAAACAAATTAAGTTATGATACGCTGTAAGAGCCTGGTAAGGGTCTCGGGTCTACCTCAGGGCTGCCCAACCCTGTTCCTGGAGATCTACCCTCCTGTAGGGTTTCATTCCAACCCTAACAAATTACACCTCATTCTACAGCTAGAGCAGGGCTGCCCAACCCTGTTCCTGGAGATCTACCGTCCTGTAGGTTTTCACTCCAGCCCTAACAAAGCGGGCCTCACTCAACAGCTAGAGATCTCATTGAGCTGCTAATTAGTAGAATCAGGTGTACTCTAAGGATTTAGATTTGGCAGCAGTAGGTCTAAGTCTCTCAGGTACAGAGTCTTGCCACCAATTATTTGAGCACACCCCTAGTCAATGCATGTTTATTAGAACCCTTATTCACACAAACATCCGCCTTACAGGTTTTGAAGTCAACAGAGTCAGATAAACTAGTTTTCCTCCCTGCGACCAAATCTAAATCCTTAAAGTGGCAAGTTAGAGTTGAAATGGAAGGGTACAGGAAGCTAGACCTCCAGGAACAGGAACAGGGTCAGGCAGCCCTGGTCTACCTCATCTCGCTGCTCCAGATGGCCTCGGGCGTGTCGAACTCGCCCAGGAAGATCTCGGAGAAGCGCTCGGACTCGTAGTTCTCCAGGTAGCAGACCATGGCCTCGGGCAGCATGGGGCTCAGCACGCTCCGCTGGACCACGTCCTGACCCCTGGCCTGGGGAGGGAGCGGGGGGTGGGGTGGAGGGGGGGTCATGAAGGGTCAGACCACCCCCAACAATGCACACCTGCTACAGGTTTAAGAAACGGAAGCAAGCCCCAAATGACCTCACCTCTTCAGATTTGAAGGCTTGCTTCAGGTGAGTGTACTTCAGGAACCTGGAAGACACACAAACACCAACATACAAACAGACACACTCAGTAATGCCCTTAAAGAAGTGAGACAAAACCAGGACAGAAAGGAGGCAAGTTAACATTCCACTTTTTTGATGGTGCAGTGACCAAGGGTGAAAGCTTCTGCATTCTGATTGTGGTTTAACCCTTCGAAGAGTAGTTTTTTCTCATCAAAATTCTAAGTCAGTGTTCTAGAACTCCACTGCTTTCAGTTACCAGCAGTGATTGTTACATTAATGTCCAGTCAAGAACATTCCAATCACACATTCTGATCTCACACCTTTGAAGGGTTAATTCACAGCCCAGTGGATGCACGGGGTGGAAAACGATACTCCATCACAGTACTACTCTCTGGCTTGGTCTTGTGAAGGTACCGACCCCACATGAGGTATACAGTGGTAGAATTCAAAGCTGGCACATGCTTCCGTGTTCTGAGTTCCGAGTGTTCACGTTTATTTTACTGAGGACACGTGAGCGCCCTCACCGAGCCACGGGCAGCACGTTGGAGCCGGTGTACATCATGATGAAGAAGAAGACTCCGGTGAGGTAGAGGCGCTGCAGGTTGGGGTTGTCCTGCATCACCAGGTGCAGCACGTTGGCCACCTTCTCCACCAGGATGGGGTCGAAGGTCAGCAGCAGCTGCCACATGGAACACATCCAAAAAGGTCACACAGGAGCCGCTGGCTGCAGGTCAACACAAGTTTGTCACTCTGCCGAACCTGTTTTTTAAATGAAAACTATACCACATATACTGAGTTTTATAATGCCATTTTATTTAATGGTTCATAAATTTGCTGACTGCAGTAAACCATACATTTATATACATTATTTCATTTTCCACCGCACACTAGGTTAAAGCCATTCAACAGACCAGAATAAATGGTCAAATGGTCAGAATGAATACGAATTACCAGGGCCTAAGTGTAACGAGGAAGCACTACTCCTCTGCAATGGGGAAGCATACAGAGCCAGAGACCGCAGTGCCCTGTTCTACTACGACTCCCCTCAACCGAACCCCCCTTACCCTGTGCCCGCTGCCCCCTCCCCCGAGCCCCACAGCAGAAAGCTCACCTGCACGATGTGGGGCAGGCAGGTGTTGTCGCACATCATCCTCTTCACTCGGGGGAGTGGCCGGATGATGGCGTTGTCCTGGTCCCTGGAAGCGTCAATGAACACAGACACAGAAAGTTATGCTGGAGCTGGAGCTGGAGCTGGAGCTGGAGGCTCGGCCGTTCAGTGCTGAAATGGACTGTCCCGTATTTCAGAGCTTCTTGAAGGATTTTCACAGGAGATTAATGACTAGATGAGTGAATCTAGCACCAGCTGTTCTGTACCTGAACTCCAGTACCAGCTGTGTTGTACCCTGCACTCTAGTGCCAGCTGTTCTGTATCTACACTCTAGTACCAGTGCTGTGCTGTACCTGTACTCTAGTACCAGCTGTTCTGTACCTGTTCCCTAGTACCAGCTGTTCTGTACCTGTTCCCTAGTACCAGCTGTTCTGTACCTGTTCCCTAGTACCAGCTGTTTTGTACCTGTACTCTAGTGCCAGCTGTTCTGTATCTAGACCCTAGTACCAGTGCTGTGCTGTACCTGTACTCTAGTACCACCTGTTTTGTACCTGTACTCTAGTACCAGCTGTGCTGTGCCTATACTCTAGTTCCAGCTGTTCTGTACCTTAATTCTAGTACCAGCTGTGCTGTACCTGAACTCTAGTACCAGCTGTTCTGTACCTGTACTCTAGTACCAGCTGTGCTGTACCTGTACTCTAGTACCAGCTGTTCTGTACCTGTTCCCTAGTACCAGCTGTTCTGTACCTGTACTCTAGTACCAGCTGTGCTGTACCTGAACTCTAGTACCAGCTGTTCTGTACCTGTACTCTAGTACCAGCTGTGCTGTACCTATACTCTAGTACCAGCTGCTCTGTACCTGTTCTCTAGTACCAGCTGTTCTGCATCAGTACTCTAGTACCAGCTGTTCTGCACCAGTACTCTAGTACCAGCTGTTTTGTACCTGTTCCCTAGTACCAGCTGTTTTGTACCTGTTCCCTAGTACCAGCTGCTCTGCACCAGTACTCTAGTACCAGCTGTGCTGTACCTGCTGGGGAAGTAGGAGCACATGCTGATCAGCATGTTGAGGACGAGGGTGGCCAGGTCCGTCTCGTTCATCACCGCCTGCCCGCTGGCCAGCAGGCACCACTTCAGCTGCGGGATGGCCAGCAGGGGGCGCCAGCCGTCCATGCCCTGCGCCCAGCAGCGCGTCTTAGCGTCCAGCTCCCCGCAGCTCCAGAACTCCTGCATCTGGGGGACAGCAGCGTGGGACAGTAAAGCACTGACAGGAGGGGTGAACAGTTGAAACAGTGATGCAGGTTCAAATCCCAGGAAGAGCTCTACTGTAGTACTGTTGAAACAGTGAAGCTGGTTCAAATCCCAGAAAGAGCTCTACTGTAGCATGATTGAAACAGTGATGCTGGTTCAAATCCCAGGAAGAGCTCAACTGTAGCATGGTTGCATTGGTATAATATGTAAAATATACAATGCTTATGTTTTCCTGGTTCCTCCTCGTGCCCAATGCATGCTGGGATGGCCTCCAGCCCCAACGTGACCCTGACCAGTAATAACCAGGTTAGATAATGAATGGATGGATGCATAGATGGATATTTGCCTGGATAATGGTGCTGTTTTTAAACAAACATTGCCTGTTTTTTCCAGCTTAGGTTTCGGAATTTGCCAAATGCTGCTCTTTATGAATGAGGCTCAGCCTTGTGCAGACCACACTGCAGGCCGGCAGACACTTTACCCTGCAGAGGCCACGCAGCCCAATGCAGATGGCATTTCACCCCACCAGCTCATCTCTGATATGTCAAACTGGTCAGGGACCAGATGGCAGGACTGACCCGACACTAAAAAGCTTCACCTCCTCAAAGCTGAAGGGCCCCCTCTTCTCCTTCTCCACGTTGCCGAAGTACCACTCTTTCTCGCTCTCCCTCTTCATGTCTGGTGCCGCCTCCAGCACGTTACTCTGGGACACAGACAGGGGGCGGCAGTGAGCAACTATCACACCAAAGACTTGGCCTGGATTCAGGATGTAAGAAAATGTGGCTGCGATGGATAAACTAAATAACAAGAAGTGATTTTGTTGCTCCACACACACACACACACACACACACACACACACACAGATTCACCTGCAGCGGGACCGTGGCTCGGCTGGTGTGCAGGTGTGCTAGGGGCAGCAGATCCACCAGGATGCGGATGCCATTCGAGTCTGTCAGATCCACTATGTTCCTCTGTGTGACAGGGCAAGAGAGTGAGAGAGGGAGAGAGAGAGAGAGGGGGAGAGAAGGAGAGAGAGAAAGAGAGAGAGCGTGGTAGAGGTAACAAGCAAGTCTAAACTCAGATACCCAGATACAATACTAATATTATCACACACTGCAGTAAAAAAAACGATATAAAACACACAGCAGCAATAATGTTATAATATGAATTTTGTATCCCCTGGGGACCTGGGGAAGGCTGCTGTGCTGCATGGAGAGGGTCAGATGTGAGAAGGTGATGGAAAGAGTGACCAGCTCACCTTGTTCAGGATCAGCTTGTTGAGGAAGAGGATGAGTCTGTCTCTCTCCAGCCTGTCTGTGCACTGTCAGCAGAGAGGGAGAGACACTTTAAAAAAATAATCCATGAACTATTATCCATGTTACACAGTTTCATTATGCAACTTCTTATTTTGCCTATGTTTGTCATGTCAATAAAGCACTCCGAAATTTGAAATTGGACAGAGAGAGAGAAAGAGATAGAGAATAAAAGAGGTAGAGAGAGACAGATTGTAATAAGACTGCAAGTTTGGCATATAACTGCATATACAGTATATTCAGTAAGACCCCACTTCAAATTAAACATAAAAGAGGAAGAACGACAATGGTTAGAAGATAAAAGAGAAAAAGTCCTAAAACCAAAGAGCGAATGGAGACAGAAACTGAATGACAGAGGTGTCTGTACTGCCCGCCCCCCCCCCCCGCCCTCACTGACCCGGTCCAGCATGCCCACGATGTACTTGGTATCAGCGAAGGGGCCGATCTCCTCGTGGCACCGCCCGTAAACGATGGCCAGGGCCTGGAGGCACTGGCACTTCATGGAGACCTTGGGCGCCAGCAGGAAGCGGTGGTACAGCTGGTTAAAGAACTCGTACCTGAGGAGCACGGACAGGAAGTGAGACGCTCACGCGATTACGCCAGGCACAGTGAAAAAGGTATCGGAATAAAATTATGTTTTTATAGAAGCAGAGTCGGTGACCGCAAAAAAGAAATATACTGGTTTCTGCCTTTACTAATAAGAGTAGGAGGATCATAGTCTGGCACCTTGACTGGTCTTTTAAGTCAAATAACAAAATTTGAATTAACAGTACCAGACTGACACATTTCAAAAACCGAGCAAAGCTTAAACACTTTTTCACAAACTGAAATCAAAAGTAATAATCAAAATCACTGAACTGGATTTGCTCTGGTTCACTTCATCAAGTAAACTCCAGTGCATTACTGTATTTTCATCTTATCCAGGTCAGTGATCAGCTGGCTGGCAACTTTTAAGTTAAATTGCATTTGTGTCTAAGAAATATCACTGAACCCTAAGGCATATAACCCTTCATTAAATGTATTTTTTTAAAGAAGTGAGGTAAACACCAGGGGGTTGGGAATCGCTGGGAGTGACCCAGTGGAGGTGACGTACGATCTCTTGATGGCTCCTGACTCTTCGTTTTCATCTTCCTCCAGGAGCAGACGCAGATAGTAATCTCCGATCTTAATCTCGTCTGAAAGGCACTCGTACTTCACCTGAGCAGGGACAGGTACAGCAACAGCAACCAATCAGAAACAGGAACTAGACACAATGCTTGCAAGTAATATTCCTTTTCCAGTGTGTAGAAGTACCTTCAAACATATATATAATATCAATGAACTTTAACACAGTCATATTCTGACTGTAGACACAGGTATTGCATAGCTCCCGGTCCACCCTGATCACTGACCTATGACCCCCTGACCTCAAATTCCTGGTGGTTCCAGGAGATGATGCTGGCACTGCCCAGCTCCAGGTCCACGCTGACCCATGACCTATGACCCCCTGACCTCAAACTCCTGGTGGTTCCAGGAGATGACGCTGGCGCTGCCCAGCTCCCGGTCCACGTTGACCCCTGACCTATGACCCCCTGACCTCAAACTCCTGGTGGTTCCAGGAGATGATGCTGGCGCTGCCCAGCTCCAGGTCCACGCTGACCCATGACCTATGACCCCCTGACCTCAAACTCCTGGTGGTTCCAGGAGATGACGCTGGCGCTGCCCAGCTCCCGGTCCACGTTGACCCCTGACCTATGACCCCCTGACCTCAAACTCCTGGTGGTTCCAGGAGATGATGCTGGCGCTGCCCAGCTCCAGGTCCACGCTGACCCATGACCTATGACCGCCTGACCTCAAATTCCTGATGGTTCCAGGAGATGACGCTGGCGCTGCCCAGCTCCCGGTCCACACTGACCCCTGACCTATGACCCCCTGACCTCAAACTCCTGGTGGTTCCAGGAGATGACGCTGGCGCTGCCCAGCTCCCGGTCCACGTTGAAGGCGCGCATCTCCCCCTCCAGCGCCTCCCGAAGCTCCTCCCGAGTCTTCAGGTTCCAGATCAGGTCGGAGCGCGCGTGATCCTGCTGGAACCTGCGGGGCAGGAGGCGGGAGGAGGAGAACAGAGGAAACAGATGGAGAGAAAGGGGAAATGAGAGAGTGAAGGGGAGATGAAAGCATGAAGAGGAATTTGAGGCTAGATGAATGAGGGAGGACAGAGATCTAGAATTTTGGATTTATTGTTTGCTAAGTGATTGTTTACAGGTTGCACCGATGATGATATTTTCAGCCTGTCACTTCTAATCTGTACAGATTAACACATTTGTTCAGTTATATCCGATGCATGCGTTTTTGTGTGAACACTGATGCTGCTCTACAGTTAACACCAATAAGACCCATTTACTGCACATTAGCATCATTAGCATTAGCACTCATCACTGATGACCTACCTGTAGTAGAACAGCTCCCAGTTAGCCTGGATCTTGATCCTCTGCCTCCTCTTCCTCAAGATCACTGGCTTCTGGTTTGGATTCTGCAGGCATATAACTTTCAGTCAACCTTAACCTGCCACCTGTGATTTCTACTGAACATCTTTCAGCTTTCCAGAGAGGCCCATTCAAACTATTTGCGACAAACCACACTTGAAAAGCAGTCAGATAGACAGCTGACACAATTGTCCACAATGGGAGGCCTCTGATTGGAGTAGAGTTCTACTCACTGGGTTATTCTTGTCCGGCTACATTGATTGACAGGAGGAAACCGTAGAGGATAGGGAGGGACAGGCACAGAGACAGAAAAATCATTCATTTATTCCACAGCAGAAGACTGACATTTCATTGCTGATTGCCATGCGGCTTAATCAATCACTTTACATTCATTAGCATCAGGCTAATCAGGCCTGGAGGAAACCTGAAAATGATCTAGTTCTCTATCTAGTTGGAAAAATAAAATATGGATTTAACATTGATGGAATCATAATTATTATGGAAACCAAAGTCATGCCAGACAGCAGTGTTTAATTTAATAAAAGTATAGCTGTTCGGCTATAGCTCTGCAGTGATTTCTAACATTAATATTAACACCACTGTGGCAATAAATTTCCATTTTCATTTTTCATTATATGGTCACCCAAAATATTGCTGGATAGAGCAGTGTCAAGGACATAAAACTCTATAACTGCCTTTTAAAATGACAGAGGTGGAAAGTCCATTGTTCAGAAAGTTAATGTCTTCCACCCATGACCTCAGCCAGCAGAGTTCATTCATTATTTCTACCTCCTGGCAGAAGACTTGAGCTAATTAGAAAATCCCAGTCATTGGAACAAAATACTGGGGAGGACTTTTACTTTGTGAACCTGGACCACCTCTGCAAAATGATAATGCCATTGAGTGAAGCCCAGCTAATCCACTACATTAACAATGATTCAAACCAACAGCCCTGTGCTTGCATGTACACAGCATAAATTACTGCTCAGCACCAGCAGGGGGCAGCAGAGTGAACCAGTAGCAATGACAGCATTCTGGACGGCTGTAATGAGGTGGGGGGGTGGGGGGGGGGTAAGCGGGCTGGGAATGGGGTTCACCTCCTTCTGAGCGATGCCCATACGGTCCCGCCAGTGTGTCAGCACCACGTCCATCTTCTCTTTGGCGAACTTCTCCACCTCCTTGGCAGCCCGCCCCGCCAACCGCTGCCATTCTGGGGCCTTGCTGTACCCGCACTGTTCCTGAGGGGGGAGAGAAGCCGAGAAAACCAGACTTCGGTCTCTCGATCGAGACATCTTAAGACGCAGGACGACTAGACGCTGTGCGATGAACTAGCGACGGACTTGAGAGCGCAGTGGAGACGTACCGTGGCGAGTTTGAGGTTGTCCCGAACGTTCATCGTGTCTCTCTGCTTCTCGGGCACCGGGTCAGGGCTGTCCAGGTACGCCAGCAGACCTGCGGGCTGGAGGTGACACCCATTATGGTCACATGACCACATTAGACCAATAATGGCTGATCTAAGCCATCTGAACTGGTTCTGATCAGCTGGGATCTTTTTTTACACCTTAGCTCATTCACTTTACTCATACAACACTATGCCCTTCACCTGAGCTTCAGAATCCTTTTCAGTTCAAAGACAAAGTTAGGCTCAGTCCAAGCGCACGCCACTCATCAGTCACATGATCACAGGTCAGTCACATGACTGATCGCTCCCTCACCAGGATTCTCCTCATAAGGTTCATGGCGATGGGGTTCTCTGCTGTCCACAGCGCCACCAGGTGGCGACTCAGCTGCCTGCAAGGGGGGGGAGGGGGGAGGGGGACAGGGACAGAACACAGCACAGAAACCCTGTTTCAGTGGCCGATGACAGTTCTCTCACCCAAAACTGTGTTCTTTATGTGTCTGGGTGTACATGTATGCTTCTGTATAACTGCGTGCGCTTTCTTGTAGGTTTTGGAGTTTGCGTGTGTGTATGTGTGTGTGTATGTGTGTATATGTTTGTTTGTGGGGGGGGATATGCATGTGTGTGTGTGAGTGTGTGTGGAGGGGGGTGTGTTTGATTACGTGTGCGCATGGAAGCATAGACGTGTGTACAGGAAAGAATCCTCTAACCTGTTGGTGAGCATCCTTTGGTCAGAGCTGACGGTGAACATGGAGGTGAGCAGGTGTCTGGGCAGGGCTCCCTCACTCAGTGCGAGCTCCTGCATCTTACTGGCCATCGCCTCGTCCCCCTCCTTACAGACACACACAATATCATCATCATCATCATCATCATCATCGTCGTTACACCCATAATGACTGCCACAGGGATCATAATCATTTTAACCCTATAAAGTGTAAGATCACAAATATGTGATTAGAATGTTCTTAATTGAACATTCAAATGCCAATGTCACAATCACTAGTGGTAATTGAAAGCAATGGAGTTCTAGAACACCGGCTTCCGGAACAGCGACTTGGAATAAAAAAATTACGAAAAACATTCCCAAAAAACCTACTCTTTATTAATATTCATGACTACTTTTTTGAGTTTTTTATTTGAGTAAAAAAAAGGAAAATTTCCCCTCTGATAACGATCAATATAGTGACAATTGCTCTAATTAGTGGCTGTCAGGCAGATTTGATGATTCTAATAACACACAAACATTAAAGGCCTCACCTCGATAATGGCCTTCATGACCAGTCCGGCTCCCTTCACAATGGCTAGGGAAGGGTGCTGTGGACAGACGGAAATGACACCAAATGACACCTTTCATCACATGACCAAAACTCATCTGTAGAGAGACAACAACTTTGATCTGATGATTCGTTCGTCTTCATCATTCTCAACATCACACTCCAAGAATTACAAGAAGATAAAGACAGAAAGCAGTGTCGGCTTCCTCCCGCAGACCAAAGACATGTAGCCCGGGGCCTACAGATTGACATTAGCCTCCCTGGCTAACTCTGGCACATTTACAGAAATGTTATTAATGTGCATTATATAATTTCAATAATATTTTCCCTTGACTCTGTTGTAGTCTCTTTTTAAAACATGGCCCCCCCTTGCCCCTGACGGTTTCTCTGTCACCTCTGTTCACAAATACCTGACCACCCCATAACCCCCCCCCCCCCCCCCAGACCCCACCTGGAAGAGTTTGAAGAGGGTCCGGCCGTCCGCGGCCACCATCTCCAGCAGCATGTCGAACTGCTGCCCTTCCGTGGTCTCGCTGTAGGGGGCGCAGAGGGCGAAGGTCAGGAAGTCCAGCAGCGAGCTGATGACCAGCGCGCCCGCGCCCTGCTCCTGGGGAAACGAAAGCAAAAAGGGGCGGAGCTCTGGTGAGTGGGCGGGGTCGAAGACAGGGGAGAAGACTTCTTTGATCGTAAACACAGGACCACAACAAGGCTAAAAAAAAAATCCTGCATAGTACTGGGCTGCAACCCTCTGAATGCTAGCTTGTGCAGAGATCTTCATAAAGAGCAACAGACTGACCCTCAACAGAGGCCAATGTGCCATGCAAAAGACCACCAGCAGCGGTTATCATCAGTGAGCTAGCAATGGTAGCAGAAATGCTGGCTCACGGGTGGAATTATAATGCTAGCATTAGCAACAGTGATTGAGATAGGAGAAATAGTGTAAGAGCACCAGCGCCCATAACAGAAGCAGCAGTAGGGCCATAGCCCAGTGAGCAAAAGCTGAAACCTATTTGTCTAGTGGAGGATCTTTGAACGGACTGGGTTAACCCCAATATAGCTCAGGTCTTACTAGGATATACCTTGTCTATGATCTATTCGGCTAGAAAACTTTCACTTTCACTTCACTCAACCAAATATAGCTGGGTTTTCACCTGAACGCCCACGCAGCGTTACTCTGACTTCTCACCGACTTTTCACCACAGAAATGCTTGCGAAGGCTTTGCCTGATGTCCTCCCTCTGCATCACACTCACCACATTGCTGATGAACTTTTCCAGAAGGTTCTCCAGGAATTTATTGGAGGAGAGCAGGGAGGCCTTGTTCAGCTGCTCCTGACGAAGGTCGTAGTCGTCGTGCATTGGCTGAAATCACACCAGCGGCATTGTCAGCATCGACATCATAATTGCATCCATGGTAACGCTACTGCATTACCTTCATTATGATCCTTCTCTAACATTCCTAAGGCTAGTTATCTTTCCAACAGTATTACTACATTTTCACATTGGCACCATCATAATCGCACCAACTTTAAGACCCTGACTACAATCTATGACCATCATCAATACCATTACCATAACACTGCTACAATCTACACCAAAATTATCATTCATTCACTATTATATCATCCCCAGTATCACATAAATACTGTACCAATATAACCTTATGATACTATGAGCTCAAAAAAAAAATGAGCACCAATCAGTGTGGGCAGCAGGGGGTGCTACAGCCCTGTCGCAAGGTATATGACCTGTTGAGGACAGAGAGGAGGGTGGACACTCACACACATGAGCGCACAGAGCATGTCGATGGCGGCGTGCGTCACTCCATCATTCTTCCTCTTCAGCGCCCTCACCGTCTTCATCCCCAGCTTCTCCCTGAACCTGGAACACAAATGCTAAATGAGGGAGGGAGAGAGGAAGAAATAAAGAGAAAGAAAGAGAGAGAGACAGAGAAAAAGGGAGAGAGAGAGATGAGGGAGGGAGAGAGAGAGAGTGAGAGATAAGGGAGGGAAGGAGAGAGAGAGTGAGAGATAAGGGAGGGAGGGAGGGAGAGAGAGAGAGAGAGAGAGTGAGAAGGGAGGGAGGGAGAGAGAGTGAGAGGTGAGGGAGGGAAAGAGAGAGAGAGTGAGAAGGGAGGGAGGGAGAGAGAGTGAGAGATAAGGGAGGGAGGGAGAGAGACAGAGAGAGAGTGAGAAGGGAGGGAGGGAAAGAGAGTGAGAGGTGAGGGAGGGAGGGCGAGACAGAGAGAGAATGAGAGATGAGGGAGAGAGGGATGGAGGGAAGGAGAGAGAGAGAGAGAGAGATGAGGGAGAGAGTGAAAGAAAGTGAGAGAGAGAAAACGAGAAGGAGAGAGATGAGAGTGAGAGACGATGGAGAGAGAGAGTCTCGTACTTGGCCTGCTGGGTAAAGGCCTGGAACCCAGCCTTGGAGGCCACCAGCCGGCGCATTGCCTGAAACTGGCCCTCCAGCTCGGCGTTCGGCCCCGGCAGCTCCGGCTCCTGGTACAGCAGAGCCAAGATGGCGTGGTTGATCAGCTTCTCCTTGTTCTCTGAGAACAGGCCCTGGGGAGGGGGGGGAGGGGGTGGGGAGAGGAGAGATTACCATCCTGAAATACAACATAACTGTGTGCTGTACAGGACTCAATAGCACAGTGAAGCCAAAGACATTCTATATGATCAAAATTCCTTCAATCTCCATTTTGTTTTCTTTTTTCATCTGATATTTTGCGTTCTGGATCGTTTAACATAGGAAAAACCAACTCATACTTGAGATTAAAAATGCAGAACCAAACAATTAGTGGCCTTGCGTCTAAGCTATATTCATGAATGCACTGTCAACTGAAACTCTTTAGTTTACATAATGCACTGAGCTGACAGCAGCAGGTATAATTGCTGTGAATCACTTCTTTTAGGGTAAAACCTCTGCCTGAATGGTAACACGGAAAAAACTAACCACCGCCCAGCGCTGCTCAGCACAGTGAAAAGTGCGTGTTGTTATATAGCACAGGCGGAAAGGCAGGGGGCTGTGCGGACTCACGTCCTGCGTGACGGCGTGCAGGACGCCGCTGTAGGAGATGTTGGCGTTGAACCTCAGCACGGCGTCCCCAAAACTTCCATCTGAGGAGAGCGAGCAGAACCGAGTCAAAATACCTGCGACTTCCCGAGACAATCAATCAAAATTCATAAATCTAATTTTATTTGCATAGCGTATTTTACAGAAGTTGTCACAATGTGCTTTACAGACAACCCTGGCCTAAACCCCCACAGGAGCAAGCCTAAGGCAACAGTGGCGAGGAAAAACTCCCTGTGGCAGATGGGAAGAAACCTTGGAAGGAACCAGGCTCAAGGGGGAAACCCATCCTCCTCTGGTCGGCTCCGGGTGCCGACTGGTGACCAACATAACAGTCCGCATAGTGAAATTGTCACATCAACTCTTACAGTAGGCATATTGGACTCACATGTACTCTGTAAGAGTTCAGTCAACACTGGACATTTTACTGTGTGGGTCATCACAGCAACTTTTGTGCTGTGGTTCTGTGGTGGGGCATAAACGTGCATTTAGGTGGAGGGTTCTGGATCTTTTTTTGGGGGGAGGAGGGGTTGTGACTCACTGGGGGGTGCGGCGAGGAACTTGAGGTGCAGGCTCTCCACCTCCTCCTCCACGGGCATGCAGAGGAGCCCCCAGCGCTGCCCTCGCAGTGTGGGGGTCATCTTCACACACACGTCCCGGTTCCCTGAGGCCCGCACCCCGTCCAGCAGGCTGGCCATCAGGGAGTCTCTGCAGGAGAGGCTGGTCAGTACACACACACACACACACACACACACACACGCGCGCACACACACACATACACACACACACGCACACATGCACACACGCACACACGCATACACGCACACACGCATACACACACACACACACACACGCACGCGCACAAACATACATACTGCACACACACACACACACACACGCGCGCGCACAAACATACATACTGCACACACACACACACACGCGCACACACACACACACACGCACACACACACACACACACATGCGCGCACACACAGACACACACGCACGCGCACAAACATACATACTGCGCACACACACACACACACACACACACACACACACACACACAAGCGCGCACACACAGACACACACGCACGCGCACAAACATACATACTGCGCACACACACACACACACACACACACACACACGTACACGCACGCACGCGCACACACACACACACACGCACACACACACGCACACACACACGCGGGCAAACATACATACTGCACACACACACACACACACACACACACACACAAACACACGCCAACATACATACTGTACACACACACGCTCACATGCACACACACACACGCAAACATACATACTGTACACACACACACACGCACGCTCAAACACGTGCGTGTGCACACACACACACATGCACGCACGCACACATGCACGCACGCGCACACGCACACACACAAACAATGCATATTTGACACATAACAGGGGGACATACTGTACACGTGACACCTTACCTTTCTGTGGAAGCATACCGTCTGATCTGGCCCGTAATAAACTCTATGGTGAACACCTGGGGGTTCTCTGCATCACAGATAAGAGCAAACACCTGCAGACATGAGCACAAATAACATCAGCCCCTAAATGTAACTAACAATCAGGCTAATAAATAACACACACATGGGTATTTGAGCCATTATGGTGACCACTGCTGTACAGGGTGGCTGTGTTCAGTCTGTTCGGTAGTTCATTTCAAAGGCACTGATTGGTACTAATGTGGGACTTAATCGTGGATTTGACTGATGACCTTGTCCACACGTGATTGAGCTCTTCATCATGCTAATCAAGGTCTGTGAAGCAAGTGCACTGTGTCACACAATCCATTCTCTGGGGATAATTCAAGTGTGTGTGTGTGTGTGTATGTGTGTGTGTATGTGTGTGTGTCTGTGTGTGTGTGTGTGTGTGTGTGTGTGTATAAATGATTCTGTGTCTGCCTGATGTTGGTTATTTTCATTAATTTGTTATGGGTGCAGTGTGTAATAGTGTCATTATCACCAGCCCAGTGTAGTCTGTTGGGCTAATCTTTTGTGTATTTAATTTTTATATGTCATAAAAGTACCCTAAACCACACATTTTGACACTTTCTCTGGCAGTTCACATGTATGTGGACGTGAGTGTGAGTTCAAGCTAAAAACAGAGCTGGGATTGGGTTAAACCAGTCCCACCCCATGCTGCCCCCACCAGCCCAGCTCCCCAGCAAGGGTCACCTACCTCCCCAAATGGTTTTAGGGTGACGATGTTATAAGAGGCGGGATCCCTCTCTACCAGACAGGCCTCAGTCAATCCCAGAATCCTCTTCACTGGCTCCTGGAGGGATGGAGTAATTAACCATTTAAAGAGCAGGTTTTTTGGAATGTTTAAAAAAAAAAAATTCTAAGTCAGTGTTCTAGAACTCCATTTCTTTCGATTACCATTAGTGATCGCAACATTGCAGCGTTAAGACAAGGACATTCTACTCGCATATTTGTGAACTTACACCTGAAAAGGGTTGACTACCACAGACGAAACACCCATTACAGCTAGCAGGTCAGAGAGAGGGACAGAGAAAGACAGAGAGAGAGAGAGAGAGACAGAGAGAGAGAGAAAGCGAGAGACAGAGAGAGAGAGAGAGAGAGAGAGAGAGAGACAGAATGAGAGACAGAGACAGAGAGAGACAGAGACAAAGACAGAGAGAAAGACAGACAGACAGAGACAGAAAGAGAGAGAGACAGAGACAGAGACAAAGACTGAGAGAGAAAGACAGAGAGACAGAGACAGGAAGAGAGAGAGAGAGACAGAGACAGAATGAGAGACAGAGACACACACAGAGAGAGAGAGAAAGAGAAAGCGAGAGACAGAGAGAGAGAGACAAAGACTGAGAGAGAAAGACAGACAGACAGAGACAGAAAGAGAGAGAGACAGAGACAGAGACAGAAAGAGAGAGAGAGACAGAGAAAGAGAGAGGGAGAGACAGACAGAGAGAGACAGAGAGAGAGAGAAAGTGAGAGACAGAGAGAGACGGGCGCTCACCGGGTGGCGGGGCGAGATCTTCTGCACGGTGAACTCGGCCAGCGAGGTGACGCAGCGGTCGGCGCTGTACTTGCCGAGCCGCGCGGCGGTAAAGCCGTCGAAGTCCAGCAGCTCCCGGCGCTGCCGCAGCGCGATACCAACGAAACTCCCAGCATGCTCTATGGCGCCAGCGACGATCTCGGCCCTCAGCTCCGAGGCAAACAAGTGCTGGGGGGGGGGGCGGGGGGGGGGGGGGGGGGGGCGGAAAGAGGAGCGGCAGAATGAGGGGAGGGGATGGAGTTGAAAAAAAGAAACGTGTGCGAGATGGAGGACAGAGGAAGAATAATAACAGGGATTCTCTTTCAATGAGCCAGTTTGTGAAATTATACTGTTCTGTATTGGCAAATAAAAAAAAATCTATAATCCTTTGTGAACACTGAACTTGGCAAAACATCAGTTCTGGGAATAAAACATACTGTATAACGCTCATACATTACTGTGAAAACACTCGCACACACAGACACAAGCTTGCGTGTGCACGCACACATGCACGCATGCACACACACACATGCAGACGCACACACATACACACATGCACACACAGACACACACACACACACACACACACACACACACGCACGTGCACACACACACACACAATCTTGCACGAGAACACACGCATGCACACAAACACACACATACGCACAAAACACACACGCGCACACACACACACACGCACGCACACACACACACACACACACTACACACACACACACACACACACACACACACACACACACAGACGTACCAGTCGGCTGAAGCCCCCGTACAGGATGCAGAAGCCTCCCTGGTAGTCTGAGAGCTCGGTGAAGCCCTCTATGGACCGATACTCGTAGGAGGTCAGCAGGCGGCCGGTGTGGGGGTCAATCTGGTCAATGCCCCACGGGGTCACCTCCAGCACCACCAGCCGCCGAGAGTCGCTCCAGTGGTGCTTGAAGCAGTTGTAGCGCTGAGGGGAGAACACCAGCACATCATGGGGTCGCGACCTTCATTCACTGTGCTGTGATTGGTGTCTTGATCAGTCGCTGCACTGATTGGTGTACCAGGAGATCAGTCACTGTGCTGTGATTGGTGTTGAGATCACACACAGTGCTATGATTGGTCGTTCTGGTGAAATTTTATCCAAACACTGGATGATGCCATGCAAGCTCAAAGTGACAGGAGGATCTGCTGAAGGTCCAGGTGGGAGGCAGTAATACTATGTACACTACTGCTCCACCCACTCCTGCAGGGACTGGGTTAAATATCCAAGCAAAATATTATAAACTCTAATGCATCCCTTCCTAAGCAAATACTAATTTGTTCACACGGTCATACATCTTTGGGATTAGACTCTGAAGAATCTCTTGCACTTTGATCAATAGACCTTACCATGGTTCTCTCCCCCCTGGTACACACACATCACACAAACTCTGTCACCTGATCACTGCATGCTACTCACCTTGCCAATTTTCTTCCCATCAGAGAAATCAGTGTGAAATCGCTGCAGTAAGAGAGAGAAAGAGAAACAATGGACTACACAACTTGAATGACTTGTCAGGGTTTACAGCAAATGTAATTCACAGTGCCTTAGATGAGATCGAGAAACAATACTTCATTGGCGCAAAAAAGAATAAGTTAGAAGTGATCTGTCACTCGAATGATGAACACCAGAACTCCCTATGAAACTCAGTGAACCCAGGTGGTCTCTCAGCAAGACAATGAAGGGGTTTCTCCCTGGGGTGGTTTCTCTGTGTGACAGCCTCTGACTGAAGTGGCTCCTCAGTAAAAGCGGTTTCTCAGTAAAAACAGTTTCTCAGTACTAGCGATGTATCTGCGAAACCGATTCTCTGTAAAGTGGTGTCTTCGTAAGGCAGTTTCTCTGTGAGGCAGTTTCTCTGAAAGGAAGCGTGGGAGACGCGGTCTCTCAGTCAGACGGTCTCTCACCAGCGCCTCTGTGAGCAGCTCGCTTCTGTGCTCAGTGGAGAATTTGAGCGTCTCGGACTTCTTGCCGGCGCCTTTGCGGAAAGTGATGGTGAACTCCGACCCCTGACCCTTTCCCACTGGGGCTATCCTGCAGATGTCTGCATATGGCCACTGACACACACACACACACACACACGCATACACACATATACACACACACACACACACACACACACACACACAAACACAGAAACATGCATTTCTGAGGTTTAAAATTATCACATTTCAAATATGAAAATAAACTCAATGAAAGGTGAGAATTTAATGTTCAGGTGGTTGTCTCAATCAAATTTTTCTAATAGGTTAGAATGGAGCATACAAGGTTAAATTTGAGCGTATACAAAATATTACATTAAGCATATAAGAGCTAATATAGAGTACGGTACAGAAACAAGTCTAAAAACAAAGCTCTGTGTGTAATCAGTGGTTGCAAGATTGCTGATTCATTGCCAAAGTGTGTAACAGTCATACAGTGAGGGTGCTATATGCTCATTGTTCATGCAAATGTGGTTCAAAGCATTAGCAGAGCTGCAGTATAGTAATTTAAACAGGTGGATTTTAAACTGACCTGGTTTGTTACTTCTAAAGTTGTGGGATTGTAGGTGGTGATGGCATGAGTCCCCACTGAAAATACTCTTTTGTACCTGAAACAGCCAGGAGAAGAGGGTAAGAAAGACACACTGCCATACAGAAAACAGCATGAAGACTGCATGAAACAAATACCTGTGAAACAACAACAACCGAAGTACACTCACCTAACAAACACCCAGGGCTGGTTTCCCAGGCATGGATTAAGTGTGGTTCTAGACTAAATTATTATTATTCCACTGGAGAGCTTCATTTAATCTCTCTTTTATTCTAGGCCTAGGTTTAATCCATGTCTGGGAAACAACATTCAGCAAAACAATACTCAAACAAACAAGCACAAATGTTTGCTTATCAGGAAAAACAAATTCTGACCAAGAAGCTCAGTCATTGGTCATTGGTAATAAGAAGCTCAGTCATTGGTCACTGGTCATAAGAAGCTCAGTCATTGGTCACTGGTCATAAGAAGCTCAGTCATTGGTGTTACGGCCCCGGCTCTAAAAGGCCATAACAAAAAGGAATCAAACACAAAATGGGATTGATTACAAAATTAGTTTATTAAAGTATCAAAAACACAAAGAGCAGAGTGAAGAAAAAAAGGGGTAAAAGTGGTGGTTAGTAGGTCACTGTTCTTCCTCCTGGTTGAGAGAGAGAGGGATCAGAGAGGTGGAGAACAGGCTCTTTTATAGAGGTCCCAAACAGGTGTTTCTGATCAGCAATCACAGCTGATTGGCCATACCCACATATGCACACCTGATACCTGAAACTATATGAAGCTCAGTCATTGGTCACTGGTCATAAGGAGCTTAGTCATTGGTCATTGGTCATAAGGAGCTCAGTCATTGGTCATTGGCCATAAGAAGCTCAGTCATTGGTCATTCTCTTCAACAGAAGGGCTGAGATCAACACACATTTCCTTTCACTCTCTCACTCTGACTTTACACACACACAAAAAAAAGTTTTGCTTAGCAGTTGTGTACAGGAAGGCCTATAAACCTTTAGTTTTATATGACCAATGACACCACTGTTTTACACAACTTTATAAGTGACGAATCAGGGGACATGGACCTCTGTGCACCTGTGACCAGGGTGCGCTTTTCAAAGGCACCTTCGCAGTCAAAAGACTGTTCTGTGATACTGTGCCGTACACAGTTGAGCACAAGTTGCTGTATTTTATAGGAGGGTTTTTAATTTTTCTAAAGAAAACTTCACAGGTCTTTTGGTTCTGTCATCTCTTATGATGACACATGGTTTGTCCTCCCACTCCTATACTGATGAAACTCAAGTTCACCTTTCCTTTCTTAAACTGGCTAAGAATGATATGCTGTATCTGATATTCTCTCCAAGTCCTGCCTTCTCCAAGACCTCTTCCATAGTCTGGCTGCTACAGATGAGCTCAGACATAGCACATCCACTGAAGAGAGCACTCCACCCTCCCCAGTGAGAAAAAACTTGATTCCAGTCCAGAGGGGTGGAAATCTGGGGCTGAGAGATGGTTTGACATAAATGGACTATATAGGTTAATCCCAATATAGCTCAGGTTTTACCTGAATATAGCCTGGCTACATCCTAGTCGGCTAGAAAACTTACACTTTTCAACCAAATACAGCTGGGTTTTCTCCTAAACGGCAAGACAATCATGTGGGGGGTGGACCCCATACAGAGCCTCAAAAGGCAAGCTGGCAGTCTAAGCTACAGGAGGTGAAATCCTATTTATGCTTGGTGGCAGACAAACCAAGCTTCAGGCAGCAGCCCACTAAGGGTACAGCAGCCGAGTCTATATGGCAAGACTAAATCCCCTAGGGATATATTCAGTCTTTCAGAGATACAACAGAGTGCGACTCCACAAACTGTCTAGTGTTAATTCAACTCTAACACTGAGTACGTATGAGTCCAATAGGGACCACATGTACATGTACTGTAAGAGTGGATTTGACACTGAACATTTTACAGTGCAGATGCATTGGTCAGCATGTTCCAGTTCAGGCAGAGCCAGATCACAGTGACATCTCTGGCTGCACTGTGGGAGCTGACAGTCACGCAGATGAACTCATTCAATTTCATTCTCGACAAGCCAGGCCAGTTCATTCAGTGTGTTCACTGTTCTCCTGAACAATTATTCACTGTTACTCAGGAGAGAGGGAGACAGGGGAAGGGAGTGAGGGGAGGTAGGGTGGGGGGATGGGGGGTGGGTGGGCGTACACAAGATCATGCATCTTTGGGATAATTCTGTGGATTAATGGTTAACCCTTCTGTCTTGTAAAAGTGTCCTGTGCAGGAGGGCTTGTGCACTGCAATGCAGACTCTGCCCTTTGTGACATCACGTGACATTGTGACATCACGTGAAGTTGTGTGATCAAAACCAGAGAGAAACAAAGAACTCTGCAGTTGACTTTCATTCCGAATCCAAAATGTAGGGCTCAGTCAATTTCTGAACCAACTGAAGAAAAAACTGTCGAAATGGACAAAAAAATAAATTAATCCAGGTCAAGTTTAATTAAGATCTGCCGTTAAGCAATAGGGAGCCTATGATTCCTAAGTAAAGCAGAATTTTCTGAGCAATGACGTTCAGCCTGAATGCAGCTGAACTCCCACAAGACAGCCAAAGTACCGGGCCCGTCAACAGGCACTCTCGGGTCCTGCATTGCTAAGTGTCGCTTAAACCGAATCACTGCAATGGTGTCAACAGCTGTGTGCAAAGCCCTCCGGCCAGCAGCCAATAAAAAGCTCCTCTTTTTTCCACGTTTTGACCACAAATTGTTTTGCTGTCAATGGCATTCTGAAATGGCTGAGCAGTAACACTGTGTAGCGTGTTCACGTCCCCCATCCATTGCCTTCAGGATGTGCTGGAAGCAATTGAAGTCGTGCAAGATCTCTGAGACTAACTGACTTTCCAAGGCAGTTACAACCTGCTCGTTTAATTTGGAGTTTGCTTAGTTGTACAATGTTTACAATATTCAGGATTGTTTGGTCAGCCGTGACTCCTTGAATTTCCGCATGCGTAGATAACGGTTTTGCATCCGCAGAATGGTTTCGCATCCACGTCTGCAGATGACCTATTTTAGCCATAAAGGTCCATTCGACGGGGTTGAAAGTAACTCTTACTTTCCTCTCCAGGAGTGCTTGGTGGTGTAGAAACAGGCCACATCTTTGTTGCCTTTGAGGACACTCATCTTCTGGAAAGAGCTGAAACATGGGAGGACACAAAAGGCATCGTAAGACAAGATGTGGAGGGAGTACATGTTCTAACCGATGAAAAGTGTTTTTCAACGCATTACATCCACAAGCAGCATGCCTAGCTTCTTTAAAGAAGGCATTCTCTACAGCATTCTTAATGAAACTTTTAGCTGTGAGTGTTTGGACAGTGCAACGTTTTAACTTTCAGGACTGAATGGATTCTTAAACATTTATGGTTGAGGTGGCAACTCTCCACAATCTGAACAGGCATGCGTGCACTATAACCTTTCCCCCCCCCCCCAAAAAAAAGTTGAATCTGTGATGCTGCCACTGATAACCTGGAATCCGTTAAATCAGTTTGAGGTCTGATCTTTCTCAGTGACCCTGTGGGAAAGAGGCTTAGTCCAAAACACGACATTCAGCATAATTCAGAGCCTACGAAGCCCTGCTTCCTCTGGAGTGTCTAATCAGCTGCCTGGAATACTGCCCCATTTCATGCTGATTGCGCTGTTCCCAGGATGCACCCTGTGCAAGATTATAACCCTCTATTCTGAAGACACTTTCCAGTTAGTGCCACCATGATATGAAAGCTGGTGCACTCACAATGCATTCAGTGGAACATGCAATATTCTGTGCATAATCCAAACTATGAGTGTATACGCACAGGAGCCAGAACGCATTCTTAAAACTGATCACACAGTTTTAGTTAAGAAAATAAAATCGCAGTATGCAATGGATCACGCACACACACATGCACACATGCTCAAACACACACGCACACCCACACACACGCGACACACACACACACACACACACGCATACACACACGCACACACACACCCACGCAACACACACACACACATGCACGCACACACACGCACACACACGCACACGCATACACACACGCACACACACACACGCACACACACGCACACACACACCCACGCAACACACACACACACATGCACGCACACACACACAAACTCACACACACACACACACACACACACGGAAGGCATCTGAGTTGTAGGGAACAAAGCAGTCTCGCAGTGCCAGTGCCGCTGGAGGGTTCCCCTTCGTCAGCAATCCGCAGCGATTCTGGCAGCATCTTACTGCTCCCTTCCTTCCTGCCATTTCTAGAGTTAAAGACCAAACTCAACAACAACAGCCCTCAGTATCAATACCTGCTTGCTTACACAAGGCGCTAACAAGGCCCTAACATGAACACCACACCAATCTATTGACAGCTTATTCCTGAACCACATTTAATCCTAAATGCATTTGTTCGTGGATTTGGGGCACGTGTAATTTGTCAAACGATTAGGCTATTTCTTGCAAAAGTACCCACGCCATGACCTGGCTCGAAAAAGTTGCATTCGATACTTCACTTGAGAATAGCAACTCCACATAGTGGTGACAGCTGTGGTATACAAACCAATATTGTCAACAAAAACAGAACTTTTCAGTAAGAATATCTGAAAGTGTATTTATTCCTCTGTCTGACCTCCAGCCACCTGCAACTCAAAAACAAATGACTACTCTCCAAAATTCCTCAACTTCCTATGGCAGATGAAATATGCTTCTTAGGCAAAGTGACACGTCTATGACCACTTATATTCTCATCACTGTTCTATTCTGTTTACAAAGCAAATAACAGACAATGTGCAAAGTTACAGCTCAAACAACAATTAAAGCACACAGTTCAATGTCCGGTGTTAATTCGAATCATGAGTATACATGAGTCCAATTGGGACCATATACACTCTGTAAGAGTTGGTTTAACACTGAACATTTTACTGTGAAGTAGCAAACATCTACATTAGGCTGCAGAACACTGCAACAGGGTAGCAGAAGCTTGCTCTTCCAGTCACCACATTCACGTGAAGTGACTGTTGAAAATTGCCAAAAAGCACAATTTAATGTAAATTTGCTTTCTAGCAAATGAAAACGAAATAGGAAAATGTAGGACAAAATACAAAACAGTAGCAGGTTCCAGCTCTTCAAATGTTATAATACGCATTTATAGCAGACTTCAGATATTTATACCAGATTTTAAAAAATATTTCAGTTGGCTAGCTCGCATTTAGTTAATATAGTCAAAGCAAGCCACTGCCCTCAAAAACAATGCACTGCGGATTCAAGGTACAACTTCCAGCTCCGTAGCTACTGCCGAGATTGTTATTTTCACGTGCACCTCGAGGATAGGTAAGCAGGTGTGCAACCGAAAATTGATCATTGCGATGCGCTGAAAACATCGCCGTCACCTGAACTGCTCTTGGCAGCTGGAGTTCGTCCCTCCGCCTCCTCCCTCGAAAGGTCGTAGTTTTGTATTTACCCGGCACAGTCCAGCTTAATTAGCTGCACACTTCTTCTACTCACTCAGAAGGAGGACATCGCCACTGTAGCTGCGCCACAGCTGGTCGCTCCTTAGACCCTTCGCGCACGCACCCCGCCTCCGACTGTCACAGGACTATCAGCTGATTGGCGACTTCGGAAGAAGCGCAGATTCAAGGAATAGCCACGAAAGGAAGGATCTGGTAATAATCCATTGTTGGAATTCAAGTGCCATTGCAGGTTTTTTTTAACGAGTAACCAGGCAACATTTTCGAGTCTAGCCTGATTTGGCATGGGCAGCAGTCTTAATAAAAACGTCTACGTACGTGTCTAGCTAGGCTATTTTTTTCAAGTCTGCTGCGCGTGGATGCTGAGAACCGTCATTTACGTGAGTGGTACCCACGATGATAATTATTCTGTAGCGACCTCTGGAGGCTTTCTCGCGAAAATGTCAGCCGTGTTTACGCACAGACCTCACATTCTTTATTCTGACTTAATTCTAAAAGTCCCCCCCTCCCCTCCTTTTTGTCTTCATTTTATGTGTGTACACAGAACATTTCGTGCGGCAGTTGAATCTGTGTCTACAGCACTTCTCTTTGCTGCATATACTACTTTTTGAAGATGTCTTTTGTATAAAGGTATTTATACAAATACAAATGAACAAAAAGCTACGGGAAGTTTTCATTTATTAAGAGCAATGCATTTATGTAATTGGTAACTGGATTCTTTATTTCAGGATAGAAATGATTTCCTATTCCTGTTTTCAGTATTTCTCCCCTTTGAGTGGTAAGACTAAATCAATCATGTAGTTGCTTCTCTGTATAAAAAAAGTTTTATTCACCAAATTGTTACAAAAGTCACATACTGCATCATGACCCTTGGACACCTACTAAAATATCTGAATCTAAAAAATGGTATAATACCTCAGAATTGGGATCAGAGCCAATGTATTATCCTTGAAGCCACACAATGCGCAAATTGATAAAGCCAAGATTAGTGTTTCATTGCCAGTTTGGTAAAACAATTACAACAAAAGCAACAAGGCTTTTGAAGTATGGTGATTGAAGCAGTCCTTCAAAGTCCTTTCTGTAATTATCAAATATTTGACTTCCACTTGTTTCAAGGTGTACGTCATTAATGTCTGTCTGTATTTGATTTTCCTACATGTCAGTTTGCTCATTTGTACATTGTCATGGTCTTTTCCTTCATTCACTCCTTCATTGAACTTCAGTCAACAAAAATACATTTAAAATGTATTTAAATTGAGATTGTCCCTTGAGGTCATTCTTTAATTTTAATTCAAAAAAGATATGTAATCAAAAAGAATTTTGTTTATTTGGCATTGAGCATAAAACTTAACACAAAACACGATCTATAAAAGGCTTCCATAACCCAGAGAAAGTGTCAGTTGCGAATACAGTATAACGCACTGAGTGAATAAAAGCCCTGCCACAGTGCCCATTCCTGGACATGCTAACGCTAGCACCGTATCCTTATTGTTCCTACACAGCGACACCGACACATTACAATGCGTACGTGGACTCACCGCTGCTGAAGGTATAAGGGAAACATGTTTTTTGGTGGCCTCCTTGGCTGAGTTGCTGAGAAGAAAAGAATTCGAACCCTGCTCACTTATCGCATTATGGAGCATCTGACCCGCGGCCTAGCATGCGCAACTGGTTAGCTTAATCAAGTTACAGCCGTTAAACATAGGGTTACTAAGGCGCATAACAGCACTTTTATATATGTTCTGAAATGAGCTGCCAGTCTGTCCCTGTGCTTAAAGAAGAACTAACTTGTATGGCATTTTAGTTCATTGTATGTCTCGTATGGAAGCAGAACTGAAATCTGTAAGTTTGTTAAATATTGGACCTATGCAGACAGAAAATATGGTATGGGGTTTGGAAGAAGTTGTTTTATGTGATAACTTGCAGCCTGAATTATTAGTTCAGCACTGTCCACTTTTATCTCCACAGAAGAACTTTTTCAACATTGCCAGTCCATATGCAATGTATATTGCAAATAAGTGAAAAATTCATCTTGCAGAAAAATTGATTTGAGTGAGCAGAATATCCCTAAGACTTTGGCCTACCTGCTTTGAATGTCATAGCCTTAAGACCACCTTCTCTTATTTTGAGGGTTAACGCTCTTTTGTCCTTTACGTCATCCGTAGTTGTGACGGCCTTGGTTGGCAACGCAGTGACGCTTTTCGTTTCCAAGCACAACGAGACGGCCAAACGCTTGCATCAAGGAGGTTAAAAGATACCGGTTTGCTTGATAGAAACTACGCTTTAAACACATAAACCTCAGAATAGAATACGTTTCGCGCAGCAATAATTGCTGTATATAAATGTTTTGATTATTTTTATATATTGCTATAAAAGGGCTAGTTAGCTGTCTAGCTAGCTAACATTAGCTATCCAACGCCCGAGAACTGTTACCGAAATGGTAAGTAGCTTGCTGGCTAGCTAGCTAGCTAGCTATATAGTTTAAGTGTGGAATGCTTTTCACCAACGTTGTAATTAGAGGTATTGTTATTTCCTACAGAATATGTAACATTAGCTACTGCCGGTATGTTGAAACACAGTACTTTATAAAGGTACAACAACACATCACATCTCAGATTGTTAGACTAGATATCTATTGACAGTGAATATAAATTAGAAGTGCTGACGGGCCATTTGCTCAGATTTTAATTCCAAATGGACTAGCTAAATGAACTATGTATTGGTAGGTAGTTGCTAACGTCAAAGCTACCAAGCAAGCGAGATCGGTGACATGTGGTGGATGGATTACAGTAACGTTAGCTGGTGTGTTTAGCTATGTTAGATTCGTTCATTCAGTATTAACGTTAATTAAGCTGTTATTCATTGTTGTTCTCTTACGTGTGAGCAGGCTGACTTGTTAATTAGTGAACACGCAGTAGAGTTTACATAGCTAATGTTATTATCTTTTTCTTGTTTTTGTAACATATGCGTATTTGGTAGTTAACACGCTTTTTTCTATTAATGTGTACTGACTGCTAGTATAATCGCATTAGTTTTCCTTATTTCGTATGGTGCTTGCCAAGGCTAACTGAAAATGATCAGCTCACAGGTGATGGAAGCTTGTTATCTAGCCTGAGCTAAATTGATGCACCTAACTTAGCTAGCAATACTGTTCTGATGTGATTGATTGTAGCCAGCTATAACAGCCAAAAGATACAGCAAGAATACCTTAACAGTTAGAATAAGTATTTTAAGAAGTGAAATTGTGTTTTGTCTCTCCTTGGAATGTGTATGGAGAAACCATCATTTTTATAAAATCAGGTTGAGCAAGAATTCAGGGTCCTTGCACAGAGGTCTGATCACTGCTTCACCACCCAGTTCCTGGAGATCTACAATCCTGTGAGTTTTCACACCAACCCTAACAAAGCACACCTCAGTCAAACAACTAGAGATGTTCTTGAGCTGCTAAGCAGTAATATCAGGTGTGCCAAATTACGGTTGGAATGAAAACCTACAGGACGGTAGATCTCTAGGAACAAGATTGGGAACCACTGATATAAGAACATGAATGCATTGTAGCAAGCGTCTTTGCCAGTGTGGGGCAGTGTAACCTAACATAAAAGCACAGTAAGCAATTGTTCCACCCCAGGTAGCACACTGTGTGGGTTACGCATTGCATGCACCACTTAGCATTTACTGAAACGGGAAAGTGACCCTGACCCTGCCCGAGGCCAAACTTGAACAGGTGCAGATGTCTGTACTTAGTTCTTTTATTGAACCCAGTCATGTTTGAGGAGGCTTACTGAATAAATGATATGATGCAGTTCGGAATATCAGGTTTTTGTGAATCGTATTTGAATTTGGCAGGGGTGTCTGGTTAACAACAGTTGTTTTTTCTGCGTCCGCGCATAGGCTGAGTTTGGCTTCAATGAGCACCATCAGAATGAAGTGGTCAACTATATGCGGTTTGCACGCTCTAAGAGGGCCCTGAGGCTCAAGACGATTGACTCCTGCTTCCAGGACCTCAAAGACAGCAGGTGACTACTCAGACAGCTTCATGTGTGGGCCAGTGGGTCCATGTCTCAGTATACCGTCAAAAGTGCACTGCAGAATTCAGTAATGCCTCCTGCTTCCAGTGTTCTTATGTTGATACAGTGTCACTTTGGGCAATGTGAATGTGAATACTATGCAAGTGCTGTTTATCTCCTAGTGGTTTCACTGCAAATACCACCAGTACTCTTACTACACTCTTTTACTGCATATTTTTCACACTGGATGGTTTCACTGGATGTGAAACCATCCAGTGTTCTTATGTTGATACAGTGTCACTTTGGGCAATGTGAATGTGAATACTATGCAAGTGCTGTTTATCTCCTAGTGTTTATACTGCAAATACCACCAGTACTGTTACTACACTCTTTTACTGCATATTTTTCAATGGATGGTTTCACATCTGTAGCCATAATGTAATTAGACAAAGCGAAACTGAGTGAACACAAAACATATTTTTTGAATTGCTATTTCATTTATTTAATGGAAAACGTTATCAAGCACCCATATCACAACTTTTTTTTCATAGAATAAATGAAATAATAATTAATAAAAAATAAAAATAAATAAATAAATACATTTTGTGTTCCCTCATGTTGCTATATTACATTTTGCCTAAAGATCTGGAACCATTCAGTGCGACAGGTGTGCAGAGGAAATTAGGAAGGGGACAAATACTTTTTCATGCCGCTGTATACTGTTTCCCTCATGTATGATGCCATGTTGGTGAAAGGTCGGACAGAACGCCCTCTGAGCATTGTCTCAGTTCTTGTACCTCTTCTGCTCATAACCGTCGACTCTCCACGATCCGTTTTGGACGGCCGATCCATGACCTTGCGACCCCGCGACCCTGTGACCCGCGACCCTGCGTGCAGGCTGACGGAGGAGACCTTCACGGCGGACGAGGTGGCGGAGATGCTGGAGGGCCTGCGGGCGGTGGTCCGGGGCGAGGTGGAGACGGAGCTCATCAACGCGGCCCACACCAACGTGCTGCTGCTGCGGCAGCTCTTCTCCCAGGCCGAGAAGTTCTACCTCAAGCTGCAGACGGACGTCTCCGAGCTGGAGAACAGGTCGGCTCTCCGCTGGGGTGACGGGGGGGGGGGGGGGGGGGGGGGGGGGGGGGGGGGGGGGGGGGGGGGGGGGGGGGGGGGGGGGCGGGGAGGGGGAAGAGAAAGAACAGACCAGGGGTCCTCGGTCTTATCAGGAAAGGGGCTGGCGTGGGTGCAGGCTTTTGTTTCTACCAGACCTGGGTCCAATAAGTATTGGTTTTGGATTAAAATACTTTTCTGTGCTCTGTTGATCTTGCCTGGTTTCATTGAGCTTGCCGATATGACCATAAGGCGAGGTTTGCACTTTTTGAGAGAATTTCATTGGTTCCAATACACCAGACAAGATCAGTAAAGTGTATAAAAGTAAAGTGCATATTTCTTTTGAATCCAAAAGAAATATGTATTTGACCCAGATCTGGTTCCTACCAAACCAAGCAGTAACACACCTGATTCTAATAATCAAGGGCCTTGACAAAGACTCTAGTGGTTGATTAGCAAAATCAGGCATGTAAATGTTTGGTTGGCCATTTCTGCATTAGATTGAGGACCCCTAGATTAGACTATGCTTTACAGGAGCCTTTTCAGGCTGGGTTGTGGTGAACAGTTGAGAGATACCTGTGGACAGTGGGGCTCACATAAACTAGAGGTTGCTTGTGTTACTGTACTAGTGAAGGCTATAGATGTCTGGGCACCTTAAAAGAGGTCAACATTTTATATTTAGCATGTTTACTTAGGATTATTTAATGTGATTGGAAACATTCTTGGAGCTAGTCAGGATAATTGCCTTTCTTATCTGTAAAACAATAGTGCCTCGTTCTTGAGTGTGAGCCTGGAAGTTAATCCAACTGCTATCCTGCCACCGTGCACTACAAATGAGAAATGCTGGTAGATTAACTGATTGCAGGGAGTCCACTTTTTCTATGAGTCATGCACTAAGCAGAAACTAACCCTCATGCAACTTCACCTTTTTCTGTCAACAGCATTGTCTGTTTTCTGCATCTGTTTTCTTCTGTGGATTATAAATTCACATCTGACCACATAATGTTGTTTGCTGCTGTTAGTTCATCAGTCAAAGCAACCGGTAGTGATCTGTATCGCAGGCCAGCCAGTTCCACAATGGTTTACACACACTACTTGTAAGGACTTCAGCGTCTCCCAGGAATAAATCTCAAGAGCCTGTGATTTGGACATTCAGGCTTTGCAGAACTGGAAAAAAACAGAGAGACAAACAGAAGATCACTCCTTTGAGGTGAAGTTACATAAATTAGATTCAAAGGTGTGAGCTGTGGCAAGGCCTGTGCTTTTAACGGCTCGAAGCGCATCTGAAATTACATCACACAGGCGGAGGTAAGGTGTGCACAGGTGCATTTCAGGTCACCTCAGTTCTCATCTATGGCAGTCTTTCAGTCACAGAAACCCACTTCCTGCCTCTGTTTCAAAAGTGAAGCTAGGCGTTCCCATAAAAAAAGTCAACATCTTTGATTCTTGTCTTTTTTCAGTTTGACATGGTTGATGTACACAAATCTCATGTGCTGGCCTTCGTTGGAAACGGGCACGGCTAGTTAGAATTTGGTGTCTCTGAGTGGGAGACGACAAGGGAAATCTTGTTGGCTTTAGCGTTTGCTTTTCTAACGCTTTTGTTTCTGTGTTAGCTTCAGGGCATCATTCGTCCTGCAGCATTTGTCATGGCTACAGTAGGAGAATCATTCCTGTGCAGTGGGTAATTTCTCCTACTAACTGAACAGCACGACCTCGTACAGGTGTGGCCATCGCCTGTGCCTAGCACCTGTGCTAGTACTCCTCGTCGTCATGTGAACGTGAATGTTCCTGCAGGAACGGCAAGCAAACTAGGGTCGTAAAATCAGTCGGAGCAGAGCGTACCTTCCCCTGCCACCCTGGGATTTGTCCATACAGCTGGGAGCAATGTCCTCAGCTGCTCCTCCATTGCAAGTCACGGCAGTGGGTGAAGGCTTGGAAGCATACCAACTCACGTTCCAGGGAAGTGATAGGAGAGTGTACTGTATGTGCCGTCCGTGAATACTTTCAATACCATCAATCAAAAAAACGAACACGTATGGAAAGTATAGAATCTACCAAAATGTAATAAATGACTGTATTTGCATAAATGACAAAGAATGTTATCTGAAGAGAAATCTTTTAAGTCGGCATTCCTCAGTGAAGTAACTGTGTGGGAAATTATGTAGTAATGGGATTTTATACATGCAGTATCATGTTTTTTTTTGATACATACAGTATCATACATACGGTTTCAGTATCATTTTATACATACTGTGTCTTGAAAAATTGACCCTTGTGATTAGAGCTGGACTTGATTTTGTAATGGCATTGGCCCTTACAAAATCAGATTAAACGGATCAGATTATAACATAAGGGAGTTTTATAGTGGGACAGCTACACTGCAATTTACAACTACAAAGACATATCCCGTCAATGCCCATGGTAGGGGTGGACAAGGTTTACCATGTAATTAATTATGAGCAGGAAGGACCACAGCTGTAGCAATCTGACTGCGTTAGGCATCAAAGGGAACCGGAATGGGGCAAGGAGGGAAAAGAAGTAACAGGGATCAGCAGAAATTTAGTTTGAGAACAGATGTGTTGGTGAGTGACTGACGCTAGTGACACTGATGGTTAGCTTGTTCACATCAGCACTTTAGGTGAAGCTACTTTACAGACCAAGTTTTTTTTTTAATGTCACATTGTATCTAATTTTATTTCACTGCATCTAGTGTTCAGAACTAGCTAGCTAGCGTACATAGCATTGATTATCATCATCTCATAGCCATGCCTATCCAATGAGTACTGATATCCACGGTAGCTAGTCTAGCTACATGCTACAAAACCGGCAAAATATAACGTAGCTTAACTAGCTATGTTTTGATTTTGTGCACAGTAAAACATCCAGTGTTATTTCAACTTTAACAGAGTACCATATGTACTCTAAGAGTAGATTAACACCGAACAGTTTACTGCGTGTGAAGATAGTAGGTAGCTACCTAGCTAGTTGGTTATCCAGTTGTCACTTATATTGATAGCTGTTACTGCATTATATTTTCTCAGCTAGTTAGCTAGAAAGCAGTAAAAAATACCTACAAGATGCTGGGATGTATAGCCAAAAATATTGAGTATATAGGTTTTAATTATCTTAGACCTTAGTTGGAGTATTGTGTGCTGTTCTGGGGACTGTACTACAAGAAAGATATCAAGGCTCTGGAAAAGGTTCAAAGAAGAGCAACCAAATTGATTCCAGGTATGAAAGATAAAAGCAATGAGGAAATACTTAAGTTGCTTAATCTCTTCAAGTTTAGTAATATGAGACTTAGGGGTGATTTGATTGAGGCTTTTAAATTCATAAAGGGGATCAACAAAGTGAACTACAAGAGATTCTTCTGGTTGAGTTATGTTAGAACAAGAGGACATAAATGGAAATTACAAAAGGTAAATTCCATGCAGACATTAGAAAGAATTTTTCACACAGAGAGTAGTCAATGTGTGGAATAGCCTGCCAGGTCACGTGGTAGAGGCAGAAACTCTGGGGATTTTCAAGACTAGGCTTGATACAGTACATTACATTACATTACATTTATTTGGCAGACGCTTTTATCCAAAGCGACGTACAAAAAGTGCATTTCATGGTCATAGACAACTGCTAAACACAGGTTCAGTAAGGTACAATACTTATTTTGTACAGCTATTTCTAGCCAAGAACACAGTTTAGTTCACACAGTGAACACTATTCAGACCTAACCTCTGCAAAGCCAACTAGGCAGAATAAGCAAGAATAAGAATAAGCCAATTACCAAAAAGTGTTAGATACTATCTAGTCTGTAGGTAATCAGAGTACTAATCTAGTCAGGAAAATGGCAAGCATTTTTGGGCTGAATGGCCTGTTCTTGTCATCATGTTATATTATGTTGTTACGACCACTAGCAATACATCATTGTCTATACACCACCACCTCTACCAATCTGGCCCAGAATCTTAGGTGATGGGAGACTACTAAAGCTATGAGCTGAGAGTGTAATGACTGTGTTGTGTTCTTCAGCCTTGCTCAACTGTTCAGACGCATTACTTTTTAAAACATTTTTCCTTAGAAAAATGTGATTTATAGGGTGGAGTATGTGCAGCTTGCGCAAACACAATATTTCCCCATTTTGGCAAACTGCTGTAGGAGTTTTGTAACTGGCTAGGCGGCTAGGCGCAGAGTGACTAGCCTCTACTGTGCTATTATGGCTAGTTTGAGCCAAAGGGGGATTCCTTACTGTGTGTCCTGGCCTTTTTTTTTAACTTCTGCCCTTGCAGGAAAAAACAAAATTAAATCATATGAGTCCTGCATGATGAATGCTGTTAAAAAAAATGTGCTATAGACATTACTCTTTAATGGAGCTTTAAGTGAATAATTAAAGTGCAATAAGATTCTGCAGTGCATGCGTACAGTTTCACAAGAATATTAAGGCTTTAAGGTGTAAAGGTCACAAATAAGTGATCGTAATGCTCTCCGCTGAACATTCTAATGCTCACGTAACAATCACAACTGGTGACTGGAAGCAATGGAGTTCTAGAACACTGACTTAGAATTTTGAAAAAAAAAAAAAAAACCTGCTCTTCAAAAGGGTAAAAGTGGCAGCGGTCGATGTGTTTTGTAATAGACCTTATATTAAATGTATGTTTTACGCCAGAATTGTCCATTAGAAACACCTCTGCTTTTTCCTCTTGCGTTCGAGTGACCGATAAAAAAGCAGATTTTTTGTGTGTTTTAGCAGATAATAGTGCTTTATAATAATTCGGGCCACGCTAAGACGCAGTGGGGCTGGGTTATTTTGATAGCTGCGCTCAGGTAGAAGTATGCTGACATGGCATGCTGGATTCCTAACGCCTGTCTTCACAGGCAGGGGGGATTGAGAAGGAGGGGGAAAGCGTCTTTCTTTTGGCGAACTACCTCCCACCGGACGGACCTGAACTTGTTACGAGCGCACTGCCAAAGGACACAAAAAAGAGATTGATAGCCACAGCGGCGAGAGTATGGATTTGGGCAGAAACGCAAGCCTGGAGGGGTTCTGCTGTCTATGGAGAGAGAGGGGGAGAGAGGGAGAGAGGGAGAGAGAGAGAGGGAGAGAGGGAGAGAGAGAGAGAGAGAGAGGGAGAGAGGGAGAGAGAGGGCCAACTCTTCAACACTCCCCAAAAATCCCCCAAAACTTCAATTATGGTGTTCAGTTGAAATATACAGCACTATATTTCATTTGCTTTATGATGTGATACACTGTTGATGTGCAAAAGGAGAACTTTCAGAGGCCTGCTCGTGCACTGGAGTCTCCTATACCATTTAATACTCTGAAAGGTTTTAAAAAAAAAAAAAAATCAGACTAAATAGTGCCTACAGTGAAGAGTCGCTCCTATTCCAGCTGGAGTAGTAACATATTTACCGTTAACCGCAAGAATCTGAATTGCATTGAAATTGTGTTGCCGCCAACTTTTTATTTGTGCTGCCCAGAGCACTAATGGCAGCTGTAGTCTCTCTGCCTTCCTGGTGCGTTTCAGGGACCTGTTGGAGCAGGTGGCGGAGTTTGAGAAAGCCGAATTTAAAAGCACCAACAAAAAGGTGAGTGAAAAAGCGAGCGTACGTGCGGTCACAAGTGCGCATACCTTTCAGCGAAAGCGTTCTGATCTGATTGAATTCAGGCATTTTCTTGGCGTTTGTTTGAGTTCCTTCCATGGTGTAACACTACTTGATATTCGTTGGACAGAAATACCATAACCAGCTTGCAACTTTGCTTGCAACTAGTTATCGCCGGCCAAAGTGATATAAAATAAAATAGTCTCTAATGTGTTTCATTGCATGCATTATAACATAATTGCATGTCATTTGTTATAAGCTGGCCATAATGTACATGCAGGCTTTTCACAAGGGTTATGGTCAATATTTAGATGAAAAAAAAAAAGTATTTAAAAAAAAAAATTATTTTGAAGACCAGCTTCAAGTAAAGTGCAACCTCTTGTATTTACCTTCTATTATTGTTTAATCTCCTATAGACAGCTCAGGAGTCCAGCAAACCTAAACTGGCCCCTTTGAATGAAGGCGGGGTGTCAGAGCTGCTCAACAAGGTGAGTAATTTCTGGAGAAATCGTGTGTGGTCTTTCATTTTGGCTCAACGGTTTCCACACACTTTCCTGAGAATCGGTTGGTTGTGGTGACTGTCAGACTGTGGGATTCAATGCTGACCAGTCATGTGTGCGATGACAGGGGGAGAGCCCTGCTGGCTGAAACCCTATGGCCTACATGGCACCATGTTGAGTTGAGTTGACGGAGTGTAGCACAGCGGGTAAGGAACTGGGCTTGTAACTAAAAGGTCGCAGGTTCGATTCCCGGGTAAGGACACTGCCGTTCTACCCTTGAGCAAGGTACTTAACCGGAATTGCTTCAGTATATATCCAGCTGTATAAATGGATACAATGTAAAATGCTATGTAAAAGTTGTGTAAGTCGCTCTGGATAAGAGCGTCTGCTAAATGCCTGTAATGTAATATAATGTAATTTAAGTTATACATCCCCCTGTGTGGCTGCAAGGTCACAGGTGGCATTGGCAGGATTAGCGCACACAAAACCAATAACCCGACCAGTGATTGGTCACGGTATTTATTTTGCACCAATCATCGGTTGTGCTATTAGTTTTGCGTGTGCTGACGGGTTTTGCACGTGCTAAAGGTTTTACTAAATAATGTTTTTATTGGATGCAAGGCCCGACAGCTCCTACATAGCCATTTACAGGATTATCAGGACCCTGGGTAACCTTACTTACAGCTTGATGGTTTCCTGGAACTGTATTGCTTTATTCTGTGAAATGGGTTGATAGTACTCATTTAATGCTAATCGAAAGGTAACATACTGATGATCATTTTAACAGTAATTTGTGTATTTGTTCAGACTAACTCTGCGGTGTATTGCGTAGTTAGCCCTATGCACTCCTCCTGATTTGTGTAATGTGCTCCTATAAGGAACAAAAAGACATCTCTTTATTTTTCACTTGCAGGAGATCGGTCGTTTACAGGTAGAGAACGACAAGCTGAAGTCCAGGCTTCGGATGTTGGAGTCGCAGGTATGTCTCTGCATCTGTTTATTGAGCCCTCAGGCACATGCAGTGGTCCTCACCGTGTTTATTAATGGTGTGACAATGCAGGTTTATTCCAGTTCGTTATGAACATTTTTGGTAGCGCAATGCAACGCAACACAAGCGTAAGTGTCAAGCTTTGCACCAAGGGGGCGCTGTGGCAGGCAAGACGAAGCCGTCTTCTTCCGTTTGTGCTTTCTTCCACTTGGTCTTTCACAACTGTCGTGGATCACCCCCTTGAGGAGGGCTGTGCGCTTGTAGTTGTCATTTGCATTTGAGTGTTGAGTGTTTCAGGCCTTACGTTACACCCCCGAATTTCGGGGTGCTTGAGTGCTGATAGCTCCCCCTTGTGGAGAATCTTCAGCCTGCTGAATGTGAGTGAGTGTGTGTGTGAGTTACAAGTGAGGTCCGTGAGGTGCTTCACATCTGAAAATGAGGTCACATTTGTTTTGTTTCCTTACTCACTCTACCACTCTGTCGGATTTAAGTCACGGGTTGTTGTCATATCGGCGAATCTACAGCCGCCTTCACGTCCTGAGCTGAACGGCAGTCTGTACCTTCAACCCACGCGTGGGGCCAGGAGCACCAAACCCAGCCTCATTACATTACCGGCATTTAGCTGATGCTCTTATCCAGAGCGACACAGCATTTACATTGCATCCATTTATGCAGCTGGAAATATACTGGAGCAATGCAGGTCAAGTGTACAAGGGTACAACGGCAGTACCCTAGCGGGGAATCGAACCTGCGACCTTTAGGTTACAAGACCAACTCCATACCCATTATACTACACTGCCACCTCACTTTGGTTTCCCTGTGGTCAGTCCTCTTTTCCCTCCTTGGGCATGTACACGCAGAGAGAGTGAACGCGTGGGAGCTGCTAGCCGATTGCTGATTGTGTTGAGATACCGTGTCCTTAAACATATTTCCTATAATGGACAGAGATTGTAGGAAACCAAAACAACACTTGAACCAAAATGACACTCTTGGAGAACGGCTTAGCGTACGAACCCACCGTTTCTGAAAGCCCAGGGCGACTCTAGCCCTTTATTTTCAGGCAGGTTGATCTCTTGCATTTTTTTTTTATCTGCTTGCCCTGATCTTACCCATACACGGTTAAGATATATAGATATCTATATATATATATACACAAGTGAAGCTAACAGTGACAGTTAAGAAAAGAAACACCTACCTAAATCCCACTCCTTATATATATACACAAGTGAAGCTAACAGTGACAGTTAAGAAAAGAAACACCTACCTAAATCCCACTCCTTATATATATACACAAGTGAAGCTAACAGTGACAGTTAAGAAAAGAAACACCTACCTAAATCCCACTCCTTATATATATACACAAGTGAAACTAACAGTGACAGTTAAGAAAACAAACACCTACTTAAATCCCACTCCTAACCCAACACAAAACCAGCAACCAAACCAGAGACGCAAACCCAAACTCGAAGTCTTTTCAGAAATTACGATCGATACACAGAAGTCAAAATAGCACGAAGTCACAATAGCAATACAAGAGTGAACTAACATTCAAATCCAAGTCACTGGGGAGTAACTGACAATATTCGCTATATATAGGTGTGGATCTGTTCCTCATTGGCCGCCAGGCAGGTCCGCAGAAGAGGATTGGGGAGAAAACACCTCCGCAGTCGCAGTTCCAGTGGAATATCCTGGATGCATATTGGAACGTACTCATCGGCCTGTAACCTACACCACATGGTAACAGACTGTTTTTTTTTTTGCTTCCAGGCTACAAGTGCGTTGGATGAGAAGTGGAAGGTGGAGCAGACCCTGAGGGACCTACAGAGGGTCCAGGGGGACCAACAGGTATGGGAGAGCGACCGGTATAGAGATTGCAGGATAGATACAGGAATTTAATATTGTTTTATGCATTATATTTAGGGTTATTAAGTAGACTTTCCAGTTTCACTTTTATAAATATTGTAAAAGTGTAAGTTTTTCGAAATGTAAGTTCTCAGCTCTGTGTTGATAGGTAAGTGTCTTTTCAGTGGCTACTTGGCTGTCAGTGAACATTTGGTCCATTGTGGAAATGTATGCATACACTAAAGAATGAATTCACTTTAAACGGTCAAATACATCAATCTGTCAGTACGTTTACGAGTTAATGTGAAAGAAGACACTTTTCAGTGAACTATATGTGAATTTTGAAGATTATCTCAGGACAGAAAGGCTGTTGACAGCAGAACCTGTATGTATTTGCCCAGTTTCTGCATAAAGAACATAACAGAACGTGCAATAATCTTTTAATGTTTGTCCTCTAAATCAGGGGTGTCAAACTCCAGTGCTGGAGGGCCGCAGTCTCTGCTGGTATTCGCGATTTCCTTTCCGGCAGCAGACAGTTTAGGCCTTGGAGACCAGGTGTGCAGAGTCTTTAGCCAATCAGTCACCAGGTGTGCAGCCTCCTTAGCCAATCAGCGACTTAGATTCAGCACTTACTGTTAGTGCAGGAACACACGAAGGACCTGCAGACACAGCAGCCCTGCAGGATTTGAGTCTGAGAGCCCTGCTCTAAGTTCTCTCTGTGGTCTTAACGATAGTGTCACTCGGACGTTAGAGGCAGTTATAGGCGTAGTCTTTGTCACCCTTTCGTGTTTATTTGTCTTTAAATTGCTGTTTCTCTTTCGTTTGCTTCCTGGAATGTTATTGGTACGTATCCCTACCGTCAGTGTCTTATTCTCCTCAGATTGGAACAAAATACAATATGTCTGAATTTCATAGCAATCGTAGCAATTACCCCATTACTTTCTCATTGTTACCATATTTCATCATACTGTATAATAGTCTCATGGCAGTTACAACATGGTAGTGACTCTAACCCAAGCACTTGTTGATGCTTTTTGCCTGGCCTCACCACTGTTACCAATGTTGCCTGAATTAAACCCCCCCCTAAAAAAACTCTCGTGCAGATTTTTCACAGTTTGACGTCATAAGTTCTTCGAAATCCCCCATCTACCATTGACTCGCATAAATTTGAATATTTTTCCAGTAAAACTTCCCCTATTAGATCTCTCTAAAAGCCCCCTGCATTTGGGTGGGGGTGAATCCCCCTAATGTGGCCACCCTGACTGTTTCCTCTCCCCCTCCCCTCGCGGCCCAGCGGTCGCTGCGGTCCCAGGAGATCGACGGGCTGGAGGAGACGGTGGCCGCGCTGAGAGCCCAGTTCCAGGACACGCTGGGCGCCAGCACCGCCACGCAGGAGGACCTGCAGCACAACCTGGTCGCCGCCAAGCACGACCTGCTGCGCGTGCAGGACCAGCTGGCCCAGGCCGAGAAGGTTTCCCCCGGCAACGGCGTCCCTCACGCACGCACATACACACAGACACACACACACACGCACGCACGCACACAGACACACATGCACGCACACACACACCCACACAGACACACACACACACAGACGCACCCACACGCACACAGACACACACACACACATGCACACACACACGCACACGCACACACACCCACACACACGCACACACACAGACACACGCACGCACACACACAGACGCACGCATGCACACACACACACACACAGACACACACACACCCACACACACACGCACGCACACTGAGCCACATGCCCCTTACTGAGGAATATTGCTCTTGTTTTAAAATACAGCACATTTAAATAATAATAATAATAATAATACAAACACATTTTATTTATGTATTTATTTTTAAAGCTGTTAAATATATTTATGTTTTTATATAATAGGACAAATAACCTTGGCTGTTACAAAGGAAATGTTGCTTAACTACTGTGTGTGCGTGCGCGTATGTGTGCGTGCTTGTTTGCGTGCCTGTGTGTGTGTGTGTGCGTGCTTGTGTGCGTGTGTGTGTATATGTGCGTGCCTGTGTGCATTCCTGTTTGTGTGTACTTGCGTGCGTGCCTCTGTGTGCGTGTGTGTGTGTGTGTTTGCGCGCTTGCCTGCGTGTGTGTGACTTCGGTAGGAGCTGGAGAAGAAGTTCCAGCAGACTGCTGCCTATCGCAACATGAAGGAAATCTTGACCAAGAAGAATGAGCAAATCAAGGAGATTAGAAAGCGTTTGCAGAAGTGAGCAGCAGCACCTAGCATGCAGCAGGGCATCTTGTTACATCACGTCAAATTACATAATTTCAAGTCACATCACATCCCAACATATTCCTTATGCCAGGGATAGCCTACCCTGTTCCTGGAGCTCTACCATCCTGTAGGTTTTCACTTAAACCCTAACAAAGCAAGCCTCATTCTACAGCTAGAGCAGGGCTGCCCAACCCTGTTCCTGTAGATCTACCCTGCATCCTGTAGGTCTTCATTTCAGCCCTATGAGAGCGCGCCTCCTTGAGCTGCTAATTAGCAGAGTCAGGTGTGCCAAATTAGGGTTGAAATGAAAACCTTCAGGACGGTAGATCTCCAGGAACAGGGCTGGGAACCAATGCCTTACGCTATCATCACACAGTCATGCTTGCACGTTTGCTGGGCAATGAAATGAGATTGGAGTTCATGAATATGAGTTGAGTGATTCTTGTAGGTCCGTCCTCCAAAGCCAGGAAGTGCATAAAGGACTTTTTGTAATCCTTGATTAAATGTCTGTAAGTAGGTGCCAGGGGCCATATACATAAAGCGTCAAAGAATACTTTACAGTACATTACATTTATTTGGCAGATGCTTTTATCCAAAGCAACGTTAAGTCCAGTTCACACAGTGAACATCACTCTGACCTAACCTATGCTAAGTCAAACTAGGAGGCAAGCTACAACATCAAGACAATGATACAAGGCCAGAATACTAGTGCTGACAGGGATCACTTTTCTGTTTTAGCTCATAACGAGTAAGATGAGGGTGTGGACAGGGAACAGCAGATGCCAGATCAGCTCTCCCACTCCCACTGAGATTAATATCAGTTCTGATTTAAATAATAGTGTTTATAATTATGTTCATTTTTTCGCAGGTATGAGCCAGATGAGTGATCAAACTGAGAACATGCTCTGGTGGGATAACATGGAGAAGGCAACGAGAGGGAACGAGATATGCTGCAGCACCTGAAGCATGAGCTCTCCCACAACCTTGCTTTCTACTTCAGTGAAGCACATGATCTTTGGACGGAGGAAGGGGTTGGAAAACGTGAACTGAGAAATGTTGCGTAACAGTAAACATTGGTGACTCTGTCAAGAAATTCCCCATCTGCTGATGTTGTCGACTTATTATTAGACCTGAGTAGGAAGTGTAAACACACAAGAGTAGAAAGGCTGTTTGTCAGTGGTTAGTCTGACCTGGACTGCAAGGGGGACTTTTACAGTCACAGATCCTATAGTTGCTGGACGAACCGAATATTGAATATTTCTTTTTTTGCTCTGTAGTTTAAGTTCTGTCACATTCCAGTTGGGAAAAGCTCTGCATTTGTTTTCTCAAAACGAGGCAATGCTTCCTTTTCCCTTATTGATAATGTATATATTTTGTACATCTCTGTGCACAGGGAGTGATTCGCTGATAAATGAGGGAATGTTGTTTTTTTTACAATCTTTTTCCCATTTAAATTGTCTGAACGACTTTAAGAGTCATGGTGACACTGCAGTTTCGGCGTGACGAAGTGTGTGTGCTGTCATTGGCCGCCTGCAAAAATAAACGCAGCGACAATTATTTAACAAGCTTCAGTTCCTCCTTCACGTCCTCCTCCTCCTAGAACGCAGCTCGCCGGACGCTGAGGATCATGGGGGGCTCTGGGACGTGACGCGGGACACGCGAAGCGACCCTGACTTGCGTGTAGATTCCACGCCCCCTACCCCCACCCCCCACCACCACCCCCCTCCTCGCAACAAACCGGGATCTGAGACCTTATCACAGACAGAACCAACCGGTCAAATGCGCACATCTCAATAAAAGTCATTTAGAAACAGCATTGGGACTCCCAGAACAAGGTTTCCGCAGCCACCTGACGGAAGGGGAACGGGTTAACACCTGCCTCACGAAGGGATACGAGGCAGCAGACCTGCGCGCTTGATTGACACTCCGCAGCGAGAGCGTGTTTCCACAGGGGAAGGTATGCCCGCCTCGCCTGGCCCCCCTAAAAAGCACATACAGGCCTGGCCACACCCAAACAGCGCACTCGCAGAGACCCGGCCAACGGCTCCCGGAGGCTTTCAAGACCAGGCAGCGGCTGCTGTCACTCCCGTGCGCCTCATACACAAATTCCTCATTTTATAACTGTAATATCTGGGGGAGACAAAAAAAAAAAAAAAAAAAAAAAAACATTGATTTCTGGCAAATTTTTCTGGCAAATTCCCCATCTTCATTCTGCTCTCTGTAAAGTAAGACAGCGCTGCACAAAATAAAGTCAAAATGAAAACTGTTTTGATTTGATTTGATTTGATTAGGGGGAGAAAGACCACTGGGGGGGGTGGGGGGGGGAGCAGTATTTTCTGCTTGCTTGGGTGTGTGTTCACTCTCCCAGTGAACTCTCCTGTGTCTGAAAGTACCTAGCGCTGTGCGTGGACGCACTCACCGATAACTGCCCTTTCCTGCAGGTAGTCCGTCACCTGCTGGCTTGATCTTGATGTGCCTCACATATGACCCCATAAGCATATGACTGTTATTTTACTGAAACAAACACTTAACACCCGTGGCATTAGAGCACTTATTTAACGCGAAGGTGGGAGTAGTGGTTTTCGGAGAACGAAATGACTCGGAATATATCCGCCTGCAATGCAACCCCTGCAATTTCGGGGAAAAAGCATGGATATAAAATGTCAGCAGGTATTATCTGTTTTTTTTAAATAATAATAATTTTAAAAAATTCAAAAAAATCCATCGCTGCACAAAGAGGCTGCAATATAAATCTCTGCTTTACTGCCAGCCCTGAAGGGACTGTTCTCTCAAACTGATTGAATGAAGGAGTCAGACCCTGCCCTGCAGGTGCGAATACACTCTTGTGATTGTCCCGCATTGGCGAGGGTGTTGTAGGGGTAGGGCAGGGCAGGGTGGGGATCCAGCTGGCTGGGGGCCAATCAGGAGCCCCCCTTGCCTTGTGGCCCCTCCCCTCCCTGCTCACGCCCTTCTCCCCCGATCCTTTATAAATGGAGAGCTCCGAGCTGGCTGCCTGGCGCTCTCCAGTTTCTCGGTGCCTGCTGTAGGGAACGAACGTCAGCTCAGCGACAATGTCTGTGTCCTACTCCTATTCCTCGTCCAAGATGTCGGGAGGCGGAGGCGGCGGCGGCGGCGGCAGCCTCGGGCTTGGCGGCATCGGCTTGGCCAGGGGCGGCGGGGGCGGCGGTGGCGGCGGCGGCGGCGGGGCCAGGATGGGCCTGAGCTATGGCGGGGGCGGCGGAGGCCTGGGCTCAGGAGGGGGGCTAGGGATGGGGATGGGGCTGGGGCTGGGAGGGGGAGGAGCAGCGGCCTACGGAGGGGGCCTCGGCCTCGGGCTGGGGGGAGGCGGGTATGGCCTGGGGTTGGGCGGCGGAGGAGGAGGCGCCGGGCTGGGCTACGGCGGCGGCGGAGGCGGCGGCGGCGGCGGCGGCCTGATGATCAGCCCCGCCTTCACCATGGGCCGCACGTTCGCGGCGGGGGGCCTGAGCGGCAGCTCGGCCCTGGCCGTGGGGCCCGTCCTGGGGCCCGTCCTGGGGCCCATCCTCACCCGGGCGGCGGAGAAGCAGATGCTCTCGGGCCTCAACGACCGCTTCGCCACCTACATGGCCAAGGTGCGCACGCTGCAGCAGGAGAACGCCACCCTGGAGGCCAAGCTGTCCCAGCTGACCGGGGGCACCGACATGTCCCCGGACTCGTCCACCACCAGCATAGAGTACGAGGCACAGCTCGGCGAGTACCGCATCACCCTGGAGGGCCTCACCCTGGACACCATCAAGCTGGAGGTTGAACTGGACAACATCCGTGGCACCGCCCATGAGGTCAAGGCCAAGTGAGTGTCTGTCCCTCCCTTTCTCATTAGTTTCTGAAATAAGCAATGCGTAGTAACTTCATTAGGAATGCAGTCTTCATATAGTGTTTTTAGTCTTCAAAGTGTTCACGGTAAAAAATAAAAAAAGCTTTAAAAGTACAACATTGGTACTGTATTCCGTGCGGAATTATAAATCGTACAGAAAATAGTGAACTCTGTAGTGCAGTGTATCAGATGTGCTTATTTTATTGTTCAATTCATGCAGTTGGCGATTGAAAATTAATATCTGCAGATGTAGCTATATGTAGATATGTAGACGGTCATATTGGAAAATATAAATTTGCTCAGTTTTGACATTATTTGGGCAGTCCTAGATGTGGACACTGTTTTACACATTTAGGGAGGCAACATACAGCCAATAGACCAATAAGTGTGGCATGATCTGTTGGGGGACAGACTGCCAGACCCTTTTCATTTCAAATTTGTTTTAGATTTCTTTGTCCCACCAACATCCCTAAGTAGAGGGGCCTGTGACCCTGGTCCTGGAGCGTAAAAAGCTCTGCTGGTTTTTTGGTTTCACTTTAAAATCAGCACCCAAATTCAGGCCCAAGAAACCAGTTGAGTGAGTTTACCCGCGTGATCAACTGCTCTAATTGCTTAATTGAGGGCGGAGTAACGATGAAAGCCAGCAGAGCCTGTGGCTCTCCAGGGCCAGGGTTGCAGTCCATAATTCAGGACGGGGAAACGTGTTTTAATCGGGTGAGGCGGCACACGTGTAACACTCACCCTTTGTTGACAGGCTTGATTTTGAACAGGGCGTCAGATTCCAGCTGGAGGCTGACATTGCAGCCATGAAGAAGGTAAGGGAGAGGTGCTGGGCAATTTGTGAACTTGATCAGTGGGATATTGCTATGCTAGAAGCTGTCAGTTACAGAAAGTTGCACGACAGGCTTTCTAAGAAAATGCCTAAGGGTCATATTCCATGAATGGGCTTAAGAGCATTGTCTGTCAGTCATAATGGTGGAGGTTCACATTAAAACGAGGTCTGAATGATGAATTGACACCTGTCATTCACCCAAGTCTCAGTCGGACTTAATTTTACCCATGATGCCGTATGATGAGGCCGAGTAGGTCAGTGATGACCTGTCCATCTTCTTATCCCCCCCCCCAGGATATTGAGATGGCGTCTGACCTGCGTATTGAGCTGGATGCCAAGTCCTCCAGCTTGAAGAACGAGCTGGACTTTATAACCAAGACACAGGAGGAGGTACGGGACACGCCGTGGGGAGCGCGACTGTGACCGCCAAAAGAGCTGAGGGACATTGCGGGCTGTCCCGCAGTTTTATTTTTTATTTATTTATTTTTGCTTTGAACTGCGCAATCAGTCCATTCAGGGCAATAGCGTGGCATTTCAGACAGAGGGGGCTGTCAAGTGGCGAGCCAACTATTTGTAAAATGTAGAAGCCGGAGGGCCAACGCCCGCCCAAAAAACTTAAACCAGGCACAGACCGGCTGGAGAAAACTCATAAATCAGAAAAAAAAGAAGCCACACTTTCCACGTGCTCCCGTAGTTTATTCACAATATGTGAAGGCGGGACTTCAGGAAGACGCCTCAGCCTGATAGGTTTGACTGCGTAACGGGGGGTATAGCGATAAGACTTGGCTTTAAAAAAAAAAAAAATCTTTTTCATGCAAAACTGCAACTGCCTTCGTGGTCAGTGGTTCTCGGCTGAGCAACATTTTTTGGCTGTTCGTCCCTTGCAGGAGCTTGCCGGCTTACAGTCCAAGCTGGGCACCACCAACATGGACACGTCCGTGTCGATGATCGAGGTGGACACCCTCAAATCCTTCGACATCTCAGAGGCCCTGAACAAGATAAGGGAGGACTATGAGAAGTCGGTGCGGCAGCACAAAGAAGAGGCGGACGCATACTACAGACTCAGGGTGCTGTTCGCCAACCGCGTCGACATTCCCGCTACAACCCGCAGTTACCGCACAGTCAAATGTCCAGTGTTAATTCAGCTGTAACCACGTACGTTTGGTCCAAAGTGGGACCAAATGTACTCTGTTAAGAGTTGAATTAACACTGGACATTTTACCGCGTACTTCAGCTTTATTACTACAGACTATTATTATAAATTACTACAAACTCTAGGTACTTTTTACTATTCACATCAGCAGTTTCACTCCAGACTAAAAAGTTACTGTAATGTTTATGCAGAATTGCACCAAACTTTATTGCAGTACTGGGAAAGGCTAGACATGTTGATTGGGCAAATTGTTGACTGAAGCAAATCTGTCACATCCGGTCCATTTAAGTAATATCCTAATTTCTACACAATGCCAGTGTAAACACAACTCCGTGGAATGAATTTGTTACAACTTAACTGGAACACACTTTGTGACGTTTTGAATCCCCATGACCTTTGACCTTTGACCTCCCCTGATTTCCCCCCCGCAGATGGACGAGATCTCTACAGTAACAGCCAAGAGCACTGAAGCCATCAGCAGTACCAAAATAGAGATTGCGGCTGCTAGAAAGGACCTGCAGGGCCTGGGTTTGGAGCTTCAGGCTCTGCTGACCATGGTGAGCCTCTGCCTGCTGTGTGCCACACAGACAGACATGATTTACTCCTTCATTAATTTACTCCTTCATTAATTCGGCTGGCTGGTGACCTACAAGGCTGATTTCGTTTGATATATTAAATGTGCTTCCCTGGACCAAGGGGAACGGCAGTATCAGATTTAGAAGGGCTGGAATTAGGCAGCAAGCTAAAATAAAAGGGATTCCTAAAAGCGCCGCATCCGACAGTTAATCACTGAGAACGGTGCGGTTTATAGTGGAATGACCTAAAGGTTAATAGTGATCTATTAAAACAACGTGACCCAGAATCACAGTAATTATAGTGTGGCTGAAAATTATTTTATAGAGACAATTTTAATAGATGGGAAATCCCTACAAAAGCGGAAGTGGCATCGTTCATGTGATCCCTAGCCAGTGCTTCTAAACACGTGATAGAGGTTCCTTTGTATTTAATCGCATCTTTTCCGTTAACCCTCCACTGGATAAGGGCACTAAAGGAAAATGTCTCATTGGTGATGATGTGCAGTTGTTGTAGTAGAAGCAACTGTGGTAGCAACACAAACAGCCTGCCATGTGCTTCTATGGAAAAGTCTGGAAGGTCAAGGCCAGAGAGATGAGGTATCAAACAGAAGTGTGTTTCGTCCGATCCAGCCACATCGCTCTAACAGACAGGCAGCAGACAGGAAAGCCTCCGTAGATGACAGTGATTGGTGCTGGTTCACGGTACAGTGAATCATTAGTGAAACCCCCGCATCGTCTGTCATCAAAAGCGAAAACAGAGCATTGTCGGGCGAAGACAAAAGGGGGGGGGGGGGGGGGGGGGGGGGAGGGTGGTGGCGATGTTCTGTAGTGCTGCTTTCGCGTCAGAAAATCAACATCCATTTCAGTTCTATCGAGGGGGAATTTTGGCTTCGAGCTGGAAAGTCCGTTGCATGCCGAACGCAACACCGGTGCCTGAATTTCTAACGAACCAGAGTGAAATCAGAATGGATGCAGGGACCGCCATCCAACCATACGTAACATTCTGACGCAGTTTCGTGTAAATTTCCCTGTGATATTCGACACGTGCTCTCGTACGTAAGGACGGATTTCGGCTAGCAAAGAGAGTAAAGCAATACATGCTCAGAACCCTGTGAGAAAACCAGAAGACAGAGCCTCAAAAAAACATTGTGCCAACATATGACCAAAAAGCAGAACAGAGGAAAGTCTTGAGGGAAAACAGGATGGAAAGTTCTGTATCTGTTGAACAGCACAAGCAAGCAGATAGATACAGCTATCAGAGCATGACGCCCAAGCTGGAAGATGGAGAATGAGTCAACGTGTGATGGGGAAGACGCCACATTTGGGCACGTATTTATGATGTTCACCCTCATTTTATTATTTTTTTTTCACCCTCGGTTTTGCTCTACGAAAATAATGCCTTACGGTGCACTGCAGCTGAAATGAGTGCAGCCTCTAGGTGCGACATGACTCAGGAGGTAAGAGCGGTTGTCTGGCAGTCGGAGGGTTGCCGGTTCGATCCCCGCCCTGGCTGTGTTGAGGTATCCCCTGAGCAAGACACCTAACCCCTAACTTCTCTGGCGAATGAGAGGCATCAATTGTAAAGCGCTTTGGATAAAAGCGCTATATAAATGCAGTCCATTTACCACTTGTCTGGGAGTCAGTGATCATCTTTAACCTTACTGTTCACACGGTGCCTACAGTAGAGAGCTTGCAGCCTGTGGATTTCTGGCAAATCCTTTTGGAGAAACCAAAGTCATGCTGCCCAAGACAAGTACATTCAACCATATAGGCCCCAGACTGCACGCATAGCGAGTGCCTTTTTACAGCCAGAGCCCACACGGAAGATTTTCGGTTAGGCCGAAATGTAAGTTTATGCTGTGAAAATTGCAGCTTTCTCCGATTTAAGAGAAAAGCTAAAACTAAAATGTGAATGCACTTAGGCTGGCTTGCTGTGCCACTTACTGAAGTCTCAGCTCCCTGCTGGTGTTTGTTCGAGCGTGAGACTGAAATTTGCAAGAAACCGACAGAACAGTTACCGTCAGTTTGCGCCAGCAACTGTAAACGTCAGTTCTCAAGGCGAAAGATTTTTGAAAAAACAGAAAAATCACAGCTTACCGGAAGAACAGCTCAAACATGCAAAGGAAGTGGTTGCTTCGTCTCGGTACGCTTAGAGCAGTGCCAAACTCCCCCATTTCACAGCGGCTCTGCTGTACTGACTTTCCCCGAAGAAACCGGTATTTTTTTTCTAACAAAAAGATTTGAATGTGTGCCAACAGGACACGGGGGCAATCCAGACTGCAGTTTAGCTGTTTTCTTATCAAAACAAAACATTACAGTGACGCCTGATATAGCCAGTGATGCCCGTGTTGCAACCCTTATAGTCACACGCAAATATTACATTACATTACATTACATTATAGGCATTTAGCTGACGCTCTTATCCAGAGCGACTTACAACAGTGTAGTAAAGTAAAATATGGCTGTTGGGTATCATCATCTGAAATGAAGTGCAGCTGCACAGAAATTATGTTTTTGAATATAAGGGACAATTCAGCTTTGCTCTAGTCATGGCTTTAACTTTTCCCTCAGTGCCAGCAGCCATGGACATCTTCACCAGCCCCCCCCCCCCCCCCACATCCATCTAGACCCAACTCATTTATTCCTTCTTTATTCCTACCCACTCTCCCCCCCCTTCTCTTTCTCTCCTTCTCTTCCTCTCCTCCCTTCATTTCCTTGCTCCAGAACATGTCGCTGGAGCAGCGTCTGGCTGATGCGCAGGCGCTGTCGACGGTGGGCGTGGCGGAATTCCAGGCCCAGATATCCAGTCTGGCCGCGGCCATCGAGGCGGCCAAAGCAGACCTGCAGAAGCAGATCATCGCCTACCAGGAGCTGTTGGATGTCAAGATGGCCCTGGACGTGGAGATTTCCACCTATAGGAAACTGCTGGAGGGCAACGATTTCAAGTGAGCCGCATTTTTTTTCCCAAGACTATAAAAGGGGCGAAAGTTTGTGGACAGTCCTGTAAGCGCCTTCAGTGTGTGCTGACTCGGCCTTTTTTTGTGACCCGTCGTTCAGGATGTCAGAGTCCTACTCAGGGGGAGGAGGATCCTACACCTTCACAGGTGAGATGAGATCACTGATTCAGCACGTGCTTCTGAACCCCTGATCTGAGGGACGGTGATCTCGAATCAGCGTGCAGCCCCGAATGAAATATCTAAACGTGGATCTCTAGGGAGACTTTCAGCAGACTCATAGGGCTGTAGTAGCCTGTGTCTTGGGGGCTGGAGTTCTGGGGTAGGGCCCGGGGTTGGGGGGGTTGGGGGGGGGGGGGTTGCTGGAGGGGAGCAAAGGGTGCCCTCACTCACCTGCCCTTTTCCCTCTTGCAGAGGGTGATGCCCCACTCTCCAGCACCCCCCAGAACTCCCCCCACAACCTGTCCTGGGATACTGCCCTGGCAGGCAAGTCACCCCCCTCAGAGAGCTTAGACGGCGCTGCTGAGAGCAGCTCACATATTGCCAATGTCGTGAGGGTGCACAGGGCCCTGGTCTGTGAAAGCACCAGGAGCACGGAGCGGCAGTGCAGGGCTGCAGAAGCCCTCGGCAGCGCGACGCTCCGCGGCGCTCTGAAATGCACCTCGCCTCTCGGGCGCTACTGTAGAACGACAGATTATTCTGTCATCCGGTGAAGCTCCGAGCGTGCCTAATGCCACGAAATGAAGTGCCGTCCGCATCCAGAATGATCTCCGCCTATGTTGTGTATCGCTGATCTAACCTTCTCTCTCTGTCCTCTCCTATCCTCTTGCTCTCTCTCTCTCTCTCTCTCTCCTAGGTGGGACGGCAGGCATAAGTGTCATCTCAGGTAATTGTATGCATGCTTTGAACAGAATACCAAATTCTTATTAAGTTAGTTACACTGCTATAATGATAATGATAATAATAATAATAGTAATAATAATAATAATAATTTGCTCTTTTGTTGTATTACTTTGCTATGGAAAGTACAGTAGTTTATGTTTAGTATTACTTTGCTATGGAAAGTACATTTGAGAATAACACTGAGATGTGGTGTTGAACTGAGGCCTTGGGCATTTTTAGTCAGATAACCACATCCCTACAATAGACAGTATCTTTGCAATGCTTGAGGAGATCGGGGCCTTTTAGCCTTGTGGAGCTCTTGCTGTGAACTCTACACTTCTCAAAAGGGCACAGAGAGACATCCGCCGTGTCCGATGCTGGACGGCGCTCTGAGATGCACTCGGCTCCTGGGCGTTGCTGTACAATGACAGTTTACGCCGTGAAGTTCTGAGTGTGCCTGATGCCACGAAATGAAGTGCCGTCCGCATCCAGAATGATCTCCGCCTATGTTGTCTATCGCTGATCTGACCTTCTCTCTCTGTCCTCTCCTATCCTCTTGCTCTCTCTCTCTCTCTCTCTCTCCTAGGTGGGTCTGCAGGCATAACTGTCATCTCAGGTAATTGCATGCATGCTTTGAACAGAATACCAAATGCTTATCAAGTCAGTTAACACTGCTATAATAATAATAATAACAATAATAATAATAATAATAATAATTTGCTCTTTTGTTGTGTTTGTTATCAAATTAATATTACCCCACATTATTTTAAACAGTATTACTTTGCTGTGGAAAGTACATTTGTTGGGGAAACAGATAATTACACTAACTGAGAATAACACTGAGATGTGGCGTTGAATTGAGGCCTTTGTCATTTTTAGTCAGATAACCACATCCCTACAATAGACAGTATCTTTGCAGTGCTTGAGGAGATCGGAGCCTTTTAGCCTTGTGGAGCTCTTACTGTAAACTCCACACTTCTCAAAAGGGCACAGAGAGACATCTGCCGTCTCCGATGGAGAGGAGACCGAGTCAACTTGACCTCCACGTGGGCCCCTGAAGACAGCAAGACATCGCACCTCTACCTTCCCCTTGAAGCCCCGCCCCCTACGCCCCCCACGCCCCCTACGCCCCCTCACCCTCCTACGCCAAAGACCTTTGGCTCCAGCCTACGCCCCTTCCGAGCATGGATCCCTCACTCTTTGCCTACAGCTTAATAAATCTTCCAGCTTGAACCGGACAGTGTGGGTCTTCTGTTTCTTTGCTGCGCATCGAAGCCGGTAGCATGTGAGCCATCGCACAGACTGTGGCTGTACGACCATAGAACAGTAGAATCACTAGATTGGGAGCGTTCTCTTGGACATGCTGTTCAAATTCCAACAAGTCAAACTCTTCAGCGAGTCCCACGCCACGGCAAATCACACATCAGACAGAACAACTCATCCTATTTAGTATTTACTTTTATTAATACCCATTTAGTATTAATATATAAGTTTAGCCACATCAAAATCCCGACTGCATGCTCTACAACTACATTTTCTTTTGAGTATTGTTTAAGTATCGTCTTAATTATTGGTTTGTTTTCAATGAAAATTGTGTATAAAAGATTTTGTATTCATTTTTAATTTTACAGTATTTCTAAGTCAAGGCATAGGTGGAAAATAGGCAAACAAACGCACGCATATGCATAATTTGCTAAGAGAGCACAATTTCACATCAACTGATGGCACAATTAGGAAGATGCAGACATTTCATTAAAAGTGAATGTTTAATGGTGTTAGTGTAGTATTTGAGTGCCTAAAATATTACTTTTTCTGTGCTTCTCTTGACTTTTATGTTCCATAACTGAGAATTGGTGGGGAGGCCAGGGTCAGGTCGACCGTTTCACTTCCTGCAGGGGATAGTCCTGTTTCGTAACGCACAGTGGGAGGGGAAACGAGACTGAGACAGACAGAGACAGAGAGGTCCCACGGTTGTGGGCACACTTGATGGAGTTCCACCATAGACTGTAGAAAAATGTAAGTGCGCTTCAGTTTTGGCTTCTTGACTTCAACTTGAGGAACTGAAGGGGCCCAACTTGCTCCATTTTCACTGGGGAAATATTTTTGTGGTCGTCCCCGGTCAGGTGTGCTCCTTGTTCAAGTGGAGCGCCTATCAGTCAGGAAGTATTTAAAGCGATTAAAAATTTTTTTTTTTAAAAAGATACTAGATAGGAAGTCTGTGTGCACTTCCTGTTTTGGTTGTATTAACACTTTTTTTCTCATCTTCGCTTGTTTTCACACTTGAACTTCACACAGATCACACCAGATCTTTCATTTACTCAAGATGGAATTCAGCCAGTTGCGCAAGCGCTGGCTGTTGTTGCTTGGTCCGCATTGGCGGCGGGTTGGATGTGCCCACTACTCCATGGACACCGGTTTAGTCCAGAAATTGATGTTTATAGGTGGGAATCTTCCCTGTGAACCATGGAAATACCAGCACACTCCCGATGCGGTGTTGGGGTCACTGTGTTGAACTGTGTTACCATCTTTCTGGGACTGGGGATTCACATTTGAATATTTACTATTGATTTGTGTAAAGATTTTAGAACCCCCCCCTCCCCCAACCTTTTGTGTTCACTTCCCTTCTGTGGGGTTCATGTCTCAGTTATGGGGCTCAGCCCCCCCCCCCCCATCCCCCCATCCCCCCATTATTCACACCCTGGGTGTAAACCCGGAGGTTTTGACCAAATCCTAATCCTGGTCATCTGACTGTCCCCTAACCAATCTGTTGTTTACCAATTTCATAAATTAATTCCTGTGGTTGTCACTATAAACCAAGGCTGCCCAATCCTGTTCCTGGAGATCTACCATCCTGTTGGTTGTTCTGACTTTCCTTGTGAAAGTATACAAAAAAGCAATCGAGTGCTGTAAAATATGCAATCTGATCAACTGCCGTAAAATCTAATTTGCTACAGAGAGCATTCCTCGAAAATCCCAGCTAAAATATGGTCTGGTTTGTAGAATTTCAAAAGGTGAAAATAGCAGAGATGCACAGTATTAAAGGACGTGACACAACGTTCCCTGGTGGAATTGGTGGCAATGAAAAGGTTTTATGATGTAGCTTCAAGTCCAACGGGACAGAAGACTAAAGCCTAATTGCAAGGATAAGTTTGCGGGACAGGCCATGCCTGTCATCAGAAGCGCTACAAGAGGAAACGTACAAGGCAGAGGCAGAAAATAACAAAAGACGTGCAGAGAAAACGATGTATTCATGTTGATGAACGCTTGCATTTCTTCACTTTTCTCCTGAAGTTTAGGCCGTGATCATCTTTAAGACGTTCAGTGGCTCCGAGCGTCCTGAGAATGCTTGGGCACACACCCAACTGTACCTAAGCAACTCCACACAGAAGCTACTGCATTAAATCTGGTGATCTGATCTGATGTAAGACCTTGTGACAGAAAGACAGACAGACAGACAGACAGACAGACATACAAACAGCTGGACAGACAGACGCGTTGCCTCCTCAGGAGGGGCAAGGCCTGTGCACCAGACGGTTTCAAAATAAGCTGGAGAGAAATTTCAGTTCCACTTTCTCTGCTCAGAAAGCGAAGAATGGTAAACAATGCGTGTGTGTGTTTGAGTCATGGGGGCGAGAGCTAAGACAAGAGCAGGTGTGGTATTGTGATGCACAGACTCACAGTGGCTGTGGAAACTGCGGGCTGGACTGTGCAATCTTCCCTGACCAGCAACTCAAAGCAAACAAAACTTTATTTGCATACAGCTCGATTACAGAGAACTGTCACAAAGAGGCTTTGCAGAGCAACAATGGGAATGTTGGGCAAATGAACTAGGCCAGAATGTGAGGTTTTTAAAAAGTCCCAGGTGAAGAAGAAGAAGAAGAAGAAGAAAAACATTCAAATGGTGGCCAGGAAAACCCCCCGATTTCTATACATTGTGAAGAAATCCCAGGAGGAACTTGACTGCAGAGGGGGGAGCCCATCCTCCGCTGGCCAGACTAGCGTAAAGTAGCGGTAGAATGAACGCTATAAGAAATGTAATAAGGAATCTGTCATAACATAACTGGCCATCATCTGCCCGCTACAACATGTCATCAGTTACCATGAGCCACTAAGGCCAGTTTTATCACCCGGGACAACCATTACCCACAATCCCCCACTTTATAGTGCAAAGGACTGAACAGTCGCAAATCTAACGGTGAACTCTTCACTCTTGAGTCTTTTTTGCTATTGATGGCACACAGTGTTACAGAAACGTCGCCCTGTTTTTATTTTTTTCTAAACCCACTATGGTAAACACAGGAATCACGTGACATGTTTGTGTTCTTTTGGGTTCTGGTTTGCGGCAGATTGGAGGAGGAGCTGAAAAGATCACTCAATGAGAGAGCAGACTTCGAGTACCCACAAGTTTGCCCTCGAATGCTCGCATTTTTCGTATATAAATCTAATGTAATGTAATATAAAGGATTTTGCAATTAATCTGTGGAAACTGTCGTCATTGTTGCTTTAGAAACGCATTTGAAACCTCATCCAAAACACCAGGCATCTTGAAAATCGAATTCATTTTTCATTTGGAAAATACTGAAAAATGGAAATCGTTTTTTATATTTGAAATGAATGGATGCAGCTCTCCATAAACAGATCGCATGGAGCCGCTATTGCGTCCTGCTGCGTGAAGTCTACCCTCCCTATGGACATCATGCCCCACCTGTGGGAAACCCGACCACAGTCAAGGCCCTACACAGCGAAAATTAGATTTTTAGCCCCTGGGCCAAATCACTATGAAGAGAGCAAGAGCTATACATGCCTGCATATGCCATCCAAGAAACCGCCATTTAAAAAAAAAAAAAAGTTCTGCACAGTATGCGTGTGTCTGCAGGAACCATGGACCACATAAACATTACTTTAAATTTTGATGATAAGCCATAATCTCACCGCCAGATTTTTTTTTTTTTTGTGTTTGCACAATGCAACTACTGTCTTATCATAGTTTGACTGATTGTAGATAACTATCCAGACCCTGCTGAAAACTAGTTTCCTTCAATCATGCTGGGTTTGACTCTGCCTCTGAGTTTCACTAAACAGTGAGTTGGGGGGAACGACACAGACTGCAATAAGATACATCATAACAGGGAGAGGGGGCAATTAAATGGAAATGCAATGGTATCAGTGGTTCCCCTGAAGTATGCGGTATGTGTGAGTGCATTCAACGTCTTGCGCGAAGGTAAGCGAGAATGCGCACCTGTGAGTCAAAGTGTGAGAAGGGAAGGTGAAATGTGCGACTCGTCTGTGTTTACGGGCTGCGTTCGTGACGGTTGCTAAGCAGCGCCTCACGGTTGCCCTGTGGTCAGGCCTTGTCATGCAAACACCAGGCGAGAGTACACCGCAAGGCAGAAGAGAGAACTGCTATTGGTAAACATGGAGAGAGTGAGAGATAGAGAGAGATAGAGACAGGAGATAGTAGTTTCTCACTCACCCACAAAAGCCATCAGGCAGTGCAACGGTTGTGTTCAGCCTGGCTTCGGTTTGCTAAAGGGCAAGTGGCTGGCCTCGCGGCCATCAGCGAGGACTGAGCGGGGAGTTTATATTTGTCTGTACTGTAGCACACAGGCTGTGTCTTCAGGTTGTTATTTGCCTGTGTGTGAATGTGTATGTGTGTATGTGTGTGTGTGTGTGTGTGTGTGTGGGGGGGGGGGGGGGGGGGGGGGGGGATTTATGTTGGAAAAACCATCTCTTTTTACAGATTCAATTAAAAAGCCATCGCCCTATAGTTTTTTAATCGACTGAAAGTCTGTTCTCAAACTAATTATATTCACAAAAAATCCCGTACATGTAGTTATTGCGTACAGCCCAAATATATACAAAGTTGATGCCCCTTGAAAGGCTGACTGGAAGGTTGGTAGACCTACAGGTACAACCAAACAGTCATTTTCCCTCCCGTTTATTTCTGTGATTACCTTTTTGCTTCAGGATAGAATAGACACTGTTGAGGGGAAAACAACTGCTGGGAACGTAAGCGCTACAAGCCTTAGAAGCCGGAAAAATTTTCAATTTAAAATTTGATTTGGTAAGACGAAAAAAGGCATACTTTGAGCTTGAGCAGCTGTGCACCGGTGAGCTAGTTCATTAGCACATTAGTAACACGGCCTTCCCCACCTTAAGAGAGAGAGAGAGAGGGTGTGACATGCCACCTTAAGAGAATAAGTGGGCGGGGTTTGGACATCACGTTTCTCTGCATGCAGTCCTAACCACATGAATCTTTCTACGAGTTTTATTGATCTCTGTCCTCTTTTTAGTTTTTTTTTTTTGGCGCGGTTTTTCTCACTGCGGTGCACCGCCCCGTGTGTGCCGCGTGCCTGCGTTTGTAACGAGGGAAAATTTGGGGCGGCCTGTTTAGCACACCATTACGTTGTGTGTCCACGGTACGGACAGTTATGACAGGCGTCAAGAGTCTACCTCTCCACCACAGTGTTCATGTAACCCATGATTCATTTCTGCTTGACAGGGGAAAAACATGAAAAGAAGACAGGGCTAGACTGGAGGTACATTAAGATCAATCCAAGCACAAGAGGAACTGCTGTTTTACCACACATGATATTAAAATATATATATATATATATATAAATATGAAAGATATACTTTTATTGTACTGTATATTATTACATTTTAAAATGGTTAAATTGAATGTGTCCTGTCTAAAATCAAACCTGCCTCGCATTAGTCTTTGAAAGTTAAAGCGTATGGCCTTGGACTGGATGGTACTGTACCTCTTACAGCATTTGCACATTCAGAGCAAAATAACACAACATCGTCCTTCCTCTTTTCTTCATGAAGTCTTGGCTGAAGCTCCCCTGCCCCTCACTTGTTCCTCCCCTACACGTCACAGACCCTTCCCCTGCCCCTCACTGGCCACTCCCCTAGACGTCACAGACCCCTCCCCTGCCCCTCACTGGCCACTCCCCTACATGTCACAGACCCCTCCCCTGCCCCTCACTGGCCACTCCCCTACATATCACAGACCCCTCCCCTGCCCCTCACTGGCCCCTCCCCTACACGTCACAGACCACTCCCCTGCCCTTCCCAGGATCCTTCCAACCTCCTTCTTCTACTGTATTCATGAGAAAGCAGAGCTTCTGCAACGGAACGCCTGAGAACCACAGTGAAAGGCTGAAACTGCTAACCATTAGAGAGGGGTTCAACGGGCACCATTCATCCGGACTTCGGATGGCTGATCGCACTGAAACTGCAGATCTTAATGGCTCAAGATGTTCAATACAAGATAAGCACTTTGGAACTCCTGGCAAACAGCGGTATTTATGTTGTTGGCCACCTTATGAGAGCACAAATATTTTTAAAAACCCGAGTTCAACAGGCCCCTGGGGTTTCTAGATGGTACTGGAGGGTGGTCCCTGGCTTGACTTGATTTGAAATGGCTAGATATAGATTTGGGAAACAATTTCAAGATAAGATATAGCCATTTAAAAAAATTATGCTGGGGGTCTTTTTAAAAACCTCACAGCAGACCATCCACCTTTCTGAAAGCACTGACCGGCTCGCTACCGTCAATGTGACATTCTCGTGATCCTCTCTATCACTGACAGAGCGCATCACGCGAACGATATCGTTCCTTACCCGCAGACAATGTCCTTTGTGTTCGCCTCAGCTCAAATCAACTGACCACAGAAAGAGAGGTGGTGAAGCAGTTCAAAGGTCAAAACTCTTCCATCGCAGACAGAAACATGTTACCACGCAGTCGAATCTGACCTTTCGCCCACACATGCGGAGAGGTGGCTCGTCCCTCTCTCTCTCTCTCTCTCTCTCTTTCCGAGCCCATGTGATCTCCTCGAACCACACGCAATCCACAGCCCTTGCATCATTACAGATGCGCAAAACAAGCAAAGCGCGAAAAAGGGGAAGAAGCTTGGCGTGACAAAAATACTTGTTTTTCCTCTTCTGTTGCTTACCAGGCCAAAGGTTGACCGCTGAACTCAGTGATGACACTGGAAGAAGCCGAACGCCCGCTACGTGCACATGGACGCAGACAAGGCAATGAAGCGTTACTCTGACGTGGGTGCTGAGACTGCACCTGCGCCCCCACGTTATCGTTCTATGATCATACGATTCACGATTAATGAAATATAGCACTATACATGCTGTGTTGACCCTGAAGGAGTGTCTTTGAATTTATTTTCTTATTAAGGGTAAAAATAATTGATGATTCTTTTCAAGATTCTCTTGTACAGTCCAGACATGTATTGTCTTTCCCCAAAAAGACAAAACCAAAATGCTCAATTAATCTGCCGTGAACTCGCAGATCTATTGAATATGTTTAACTTCAGTTATGAAGTTTATAAAATACAAGGCATGTTGAAATATCCAAGGAGGGTCCTCGTTTCTTCCTCACCATCATTCTGTCTTTTACGAGACATGAGGTTGTTTTACTGGTGAAAGCAAACTGGTGAAACACAATTCACAGACAGGCAGACAGGCAGGCAGGCAGACAGACAGACAGACAGGCAGGCAGGCAGGCAGGCAGGCAGACAGGCAGACAGATGGACAGACAGACAGGCAGGCAGGCAGGCAGGCAGACAGACAGACAAACAGGCAGGCAGACAGACAGACAAACAGAGACAGGCAGACAAACAGACAGACAGACAGGCAGGCAGGCAGGCAGACAGACAGACAGACAGACAAACAGAGACAGGCAGGCAGGCACACTCACAGTAATACCAATTATCCAGCAAAAGATCATTTACATTCTCATATCATATTGACGGTGACATGATACCAAATTATGTTTTAAGTATACAAAGTATGTGTGTGCGTGCGTGTGCGTGTGTGCGTGTGCGTGTACACATGTGTGTGTACAGTATGTGTGTGCACCCCGTGTGTAACAGGGACAGTGAAATTGTTTCAATGAAAGGCAAAGATCCTCAGAGCCATTTGGCTCCAATACTTGACAGCAGTCAAGGGCTGTACCCTAATTAGGGATTAAACATTTGTCCCGGGGTGCCCAAAATGGAGGCCTTCTCAGGTTTTTTCAGACAGAGTAACTGTACACTGGCGCTTGTGTAGAGATAAAGACTTGGCGTTATTCCTGGATGCGGCGGTGTCTCTGTCTACGTACGATTCCTGTCACAGACAGATGCTCTGATCGAGGAGGACGTCCCACGTCTGTTTGGGCTGGAGGAGAAACTCTTTGCCCCCTTTGGCTGTCTGTCCTGAGTAGCGAGCGCTTGAGTGTGGCGCGGGGAGTGGAAGACATCGACAGCATATTTAATGTCTTCGAGAAATTCACATTTTTTTTTGTTGGAATTCCCCTGCACTTTGGGAATTCAGCTGAAAGCAGCTGACTTAGGTGTAACGTAGACATCATGGGGTTGGACTTCACCGTGTAGGTCAGGGCCGCCCAAACCCCGCTCCTGGAGATCTACCGTCCCGTAGGTTTTCACCACGGCCCAAACAAAGCGCGCCTCGTTCAGCGGCTAGCGATCTCGTTGAGCTGCAAATTAGGATAGTCAGGTGTGCCAAATTAGGGTTGAAATAAAAACCTAGATCTTCTGATTGGTAGATCTTCAGGAACTGGGTTGGGCAGCCCTGGTGTAGGTTATGTAATTGTCTTCTGTCTGGTATCAAATGTGGGGTTGCTTCTGAGACCAACACAAATTACTGTCAACTTCAGCACCCAGCAAGGGAAGTCTAAACAGCAGCCATTTTGTTGAGTAAGATAAGCCTTCTTGAGATGGCACACATTAAATGAAATGGTTCCTTGGGGCAGAATATATGGCGAAGTCTCCCAAAAAAATGTGCTCTGAAGTCTTGCCAGTGAGACAACTACTACTCTATTTACCTCAATGTACCTAGTTAGGCTAATGCGATCTGGTTAGTTTTGTATGTGGCAGGATTTTTTGTTTGATTTTGATTAGACAAATGTGATTTCAGTGCTAGTTTTGTACTTGGCAGGATTGTTTTGTTTATTTGCTCAACAGGTTACCCTACAGGGTTGGAGTCCTGATCTATGTGGTCACTTCTGGCACTACGATCTTTACTTCACTTTAGTGTGTTTTTCATGCACCTCTGCAATTTGAACTGGTGCACTTGTTGTACGTCGCTCTGGATAAGAACGTCTGTAATGTAATGTAATGTAACTACAGAGATGACGCCCTTGCGATGTGAGTGAGAGCAACTTCTCACATCAGAAATGATTTTCTTTCCCTTTCCACAAACAGGCAAATCTAATTCTCCGTTTATTGACCTTATATGGGCCCTTTGAATGAGGTGCACACCAGGGCAGTCAACCCCAGACAGTGGTGACATGACTCAGTGCCTGGACAGCAGACCTTATCAAGACATCACAGACCGTGTGCTCTGAGGGAAGTGCCATTAACGTACAACATGGGCCACCGCAGAAACCTGTCCAAGAGGTTTAGACCAGGATAGTGTTCATTGTTCTTGGCTAGAAATAGCTGTACAAAATAAGTAATTGTACCTTACTGAACCCGTGTTCAGCAGTTGTCTATGATTATGAAAAGGCATTTTGTACGTCGCTTTGGATAAAAGCGTCTGCCAAATGAATATAAAGAGCCCCGAGGTCTGATAACAACCCTCTGGGTGGGTTAAATGTCGTCACATTGTGAAGACCTGGCAACAAATTTTGAGGCAATGGCTACTGCACTATACAAGGCTAGGCTCTAGCCAGCCCAGACATGGGGCAGCAGTGTAATATAATGGGTAAGGAGTTGGTCTTGCAACCTAAAGGTTACAGGTTCGATTCTCAGGTAGTAAACTGCCGTTGTACCCTTGAGCAAGGTACTTCACCTGCATTGCTTCAGTATATGTCCAGCTGTATCAATGGATGCAATGTAAATGCTATGTGGAAAAAGTTGTGTAAGTCGCTCTGGATAAGAGCGTCTGCTAAATGCCTGTAATGCCATGTGAAGACATTACTGACTGAAAGGAAAGTATGAGACGTGTCCCTCGCATTGATTTTAGCATGATAGCAAAAACAAGAGATCGCTGTGGGTCTCAGGTCACCCATGCACTGCATAAAGAAGATGTGGTGTGGCGAGGCGTGATGCATTGTGGGACATGGGCAGGCTGTGGGAGCCGCAATGCTGACCAATACTCTACTAGAGGTTCAAGGGTTCAAATCAAAAACATCATATGACTGGCAGGCAGGGCTGTTGGACACAGCCTACTGAGCCAGCGAAACACTCTTCACATGAACCTTCAGATCATGCCAAGACCAACCTCAGTGAACTGGCTAACTCAGTGGATTGGAGACTAGACACAGGCTGTTGACTGAATAAGCAGTATCGAAGATGACTGCACAATGTGTAAGTAGGTCCACAACAATAAACACTAGATACGCGCGCCCCCTTAAAATACTCACACAACTTTAGTACTGAGCCCAGTAACCCAGCCTAATTGCTTGAATGACTCACAAATTAAACTTTGTAGTATAATGAAGGCAATTTCACGAATATTACAGCACAACTGCAGTCTTTGTGTTCAGTGTTAAATAATTCTTTTAAAAAGACGCTGCTTCAATGTGAGTTATGTCAGCATTTTTTTTTTTCCTTCATCTTTTCTCGTATTGTCTTTCAAAAAAAAAAATGCTTTGGTTTCAACCATTCCTCACGTATATAATTCATGCCTCGGCCCGGTAAATTTCCTGACATTTGCAGACAGGCGCTGCACACGCCACCTGTGCACAGCGGAGATTTGAGAAGCAAGGGCATGTTGAAACCCTTCCCTGGCTGCTTGTAATAGCTCCGCATCGCAACCTCAGCCCAATGACTGCGGGCACTGAAGTTACCCAGGGCCTGTGTCTTCCAAACATCCCTTAAAACGTTTTTTATTTTATTTCGCAGATCCATTTTACGCTTAAACATCATGTAGAAAGACCCAAATGCGAGCCAGAAAAGCAACAGATTCTGCTCATTCCATACATGACCAGTATATATATATATTTCATATACTGTAATTTTTGTGATAATGAGCGACAAAAAAAGGTAGTGTCGCAAATGGCGATCGCATGCCCATTGAAGAGGCTGCCCCCATAACACTCACATGAACCACACAGGAAAGTTGCCTTTAAAATGTAATTTCCAGTTCACTTTGCATGAGCTAGATGTATCTTACAATGAAATACACCGGAAGTAGGCCATTTGTAACTTGTCGTAGCACTGAGTTGCCTAATGCGCCAATGCTAAAATTAAGCCTCATGTTTGTAACATTTTTAACTTATTGATAAAAACAAACAGTATAAACATATGAAAAACAAACATATACTGCATGCATGTAAATATCATATAATGTCATTAAGACATTTATTAGACAATATTATTCTGTATATCCTATTATGATTTGTCGATTAAAAAAAAAAAAAAATCATTCCATGTATGCATATTTTAACTTACAAAAACCACAAGCAAATTTATGTAATAAATAGCTATTCAAGTTTTAGAATAATATATTGAAAATCATTAATTGTTAGAGTACACCCATACAAATGAACAAAGCTGTCATATACTCGAAATGGCCAATAACCAGCTCGCCATAACATAGCTTCCCACGGCATTGTAGAGCTCCTTGAGCTGGCACTGCACCAGGAGGAACTGCACTGGCCCTAAACAGAGTCAAAGAGAGTCAAAAATAGCATGCCATATGCCAGACTTGCCACTTCTGTGGTACAAACTTACCCCACCATTACTTATCTCAGAAATGAGAACTGCCAAATATGAATATGTTTCACACATTGGAATATTACTGTATCTCCTGGTAGCTTTGAGCCAAATATTTAGATTGGTTTTTGGAGATACCCCAACTGAAAATTCCTGCTAAGGCCAGCTGGGATTCTAAGACGGTTTAACGTGGTTTAAGCTGCATTTTAGCTGGTCATAACTGGTCTGCGGCTGGTCAAAGTGGTCTCTAGCTGGACAAAGCTGGTCAAAGCTGGTTAGGCTGGTAAGCTGTTGGTCAAACTGGTGTACTAGCTGACTATATAGACTAGTCAACTGGGGAACAGCTGATCACCCAGCTAAAAGTTTTGTAAACAGCTTGAATCAGCCTGACCAGCTTAAGCTAGTTTAAACTGAAATTTTGAATTGCAAAAAAAAGAAGAAAAAAACAAGCTTTAATGTTTAAAATCTCTCAAAATGTTGTTCAAATGTTGTAAACATAAAGAAAGACAGAAATAAATAAATAAAACATTTTATCTACTTTCATACAGGAAAGTGCGCAAAATGCCTGAAAAAGTGTGCGGTCGAGATTTGAAGAGATTCGCAAGTGAACTTACAAACGAACCGCAACGAAAAACAGCAAGTGGCCCTGAGAGAGAGAGAGAGAGAGAGAGAGAGAGAGGGAGGGAGGGAGGGAGGGAGAAAGAAGAAGAAGAGTGACAAATAAAGAGAAGCATGGCGTTTTTACGCACGTCATACTGTGGTTGAACTGAAACTTTATAAGCAGCAGCCAGAGGCCCGGGAGGTGCCAGATTGCGCTTCTCACAGTTAAGCGACACAGAGGCGCAGCGAGATACGCCTACCTGACAGGACTCCCGTCATTCAAGGACCCGATTTAGGCTCTCAGCCCAACACGCGGTGAGTACAACTGGTCCGAGCGGCTGAAAAGATGGCTTTTTTTTTTTGTTGTCATTTTATAGCCATTTTGGCCTCACAAACCTTAAAAAAAAAAAAACAAAAAAAAAAAAAACATTTTCCTGCATTGTAAAATTTTTGCAATAACATTTTTTTTTTTGGTGTGTTACCTGGGCAGCAAGACAGTGTGTTTAATTATTCCATGTTTTTTTTTTTTTCCAGATCTGTCAAGATGACCGGTGTATACGATTACATGGCTGTGACAACAGACTACGTATGTTATCTGCTCATCGATTGTGTCAATTATTTTTTACATTTTTACAAATGAAGTGCACCCCTGGTGTAGTGTATCTCACCCCTCCCAGAGTGGGACATTCATATTCTATGCATGGAAGTATTTTTGTATGCATGTGTGCATCTTAGCGTTTTGTGGATATGCACATGTCATAACACGTATTCCTGAATACGAGACAGTGAGACAGTCTAGACAGTGTTCCAGTGCATTTACAGAGGTTCATATGCTCTCCAAATGATCAATAAATCTATGCTTATTTCTTATACATACAGGTTGCTACACCTGTTTTTCAACTTAATTTTTTTCAGAAATTCCGATACTATTTATACATTTAACTAATGTATCAATAGAAAATGTGAAATTTACAATGAAAACTTTGAAGTTTCTTTTAAGTATACTTTTAAGTGTCCTTTGTAAATTGATTGCTAGAACTGATGAATTGCAATAGGTGAACTTGCAATGTTTGTGGTGTGCAGCATAGTACATTAGCTGTGTTTGACAGTCTTACTGTACATATCCAGGCAAGGGTAAATTCCTCCTGAGGTCTTGCTTCTGAAGACACAGTGCCTGCAAAAAGATACATTTAAATTAGAAAACCACTGAAATTAGTTATTTGCTGTTAAGACACCACTACAGTAGCTTTTAGCAACCAGACACAATGTTCAATTGGCTGGAAAGTCACCTTTTGCATTTTAACGATAGAAATGAAGAGCATGATCCTTTGCAACCTAGATTTTGAAAGAAACATAGAGGGCTATTATTTAGAAATTTGTAAGCTCTTGAAGGCTCAACAAAATAATGTGCCTCCAGCAGGTGTCATTAAATACAGGCGTTATAAAAACATAATATACATAAATAACATAAATAATGTCAGGACTTTAGTCTCTTTCTGACTCTTGCCACCTTATTATGTTTTGTAGGATAATGATGATGGCAGCACCAGCCTGACCACTGAGGATTTGGATACTTTTTGCGACAAGGGCGTCGTCCGCTCATTTAGGGGGTACTACGAGCCCCCACTTTACTGGGGGATAGTCATCCTGGGCGGCGTCGGCAACCTGCTGGTGGTGTGGATCTACCTCCACTTCCGAAACCGCCTGAAGACCATGACCGACGTGTACCTGCTCAACTTGGCCGTGGCCGACCTGCTCTTCCTGGGCACCCTTCCCTTCTATGCCTCCGACGCCGTCCAGGGCTGGACCTTCGGGTCCGGGTTGTGCAAGACGGTGTCGGCCGTCTACAAGATCAACTTCTTCAGCAGCATGCTGCTGCTCACCTGCATCAGCGTGGACCGCTACATCGCCATCGTGCAGGCCACCAAGGCCCAGAACTCCAAGAAGAAGAGGCTCTTCTACAGCAAGGTGGTGTGCCTGGGCGTCTGGGTGCTGGCCTTCCTGCTGGCCATGCCGGAATTCCTCTTTGCCAGCGTCAAGGAGGACTACGAGGGCAACTCCTACTGCACCATGGTCTACCTGAACAACCAGAATAACCGCACCAAGATCCTGGTCCTCGCCCTCCAGATCTGCATGGGCTTCTGCCTGCCGTTCCTGGTCATGTTCTTCTGCTACTTCGTCATCGTCCGCACCCTGCTGCAGGCCAGGAGCTTCGAGAAGCACAAGGCGCTGCGCGTGATCCTGGCGGTGGTGGCGGTGTTCGTCCTCTCCCAGCTGCCGTACAACAGCGTCCTGGTGGTGGAGGCCGTGCAGGCGGCCAACACCACCATCACCGACTGCGAGGAGGCCCGGCGCTTCGACATTGCCAGCCAGGTCATGAAGAGCCTGGCCTACACCCACAGCTGCATCAACCCCTTCCTCTACGCGTTCATCGGGGTACGGTTCCGCAAGGACCTGGTCAAGGTGTTCCAGGCCTGCCTGTGCATGCCGGGCAAGTTCACCAAGGTGCCGGGAGGCTCCAAGAGGTCCTCCATGATGTCGGACACCGAGACCACCCGGGCCCTGTCGTTGTAGCCCGGAGCGACGCTCGATGTCCACGTTACCGTCGTGGGCCAGTTTTTTGCTCCGCAGGGTTACGTCAACATGTGTGTGCAGGGATGGCCCAGGATGGGACTGAAATCCTTTGGTCAGCAGTGCTGACTTGAGTAGTTTTTTGGGGGGTGGGGGCTGTAAAGGGTCAGTTTAGGAAAAAATGTACAGCTTGGGACGAGACCTTTCCCCTGGGACAGCTCAAAAAAGGCTGACATCCAGAAAGTATGACTGTTAAAGGCCCACCTGAAGATGGCCACTTCATAAGTATAGGATAATGGACTTTGCATCTTATGGACAAAATTGTGGAACTTCTTCATGGTGTACTGTAGGCCTTGCTGGCTGAGGTCTGAGGGGTGGTGGGGGGATGGAGAGCCAAATGGTGTTCCCCTAACTTTCCTCTCTACAGCATTAGCGCATCTTCATCACAAATCTCTACTTTTGGTTTTGTTGCAGGTGAAGCAGGCCCTTCCTGAAAGCCTCTCTGTCTTCATATTTCTGTGCATTGCTGCTTACCTTCATTCATGCCTAAGATGAGGGCAGTTGTGAACTGTTCAGAACTTTCCTGAACATCAACCTGAAAAATGTTTCAAATGATTCTCTCATGCAGAACTTATTTAAAAAGCCGTTTGTTTTTGTTTTTCTGACATAAGACTGTAGATAGAGACGGTTTTGTTTGTTTTCTGTTTGTTCAGTGAAATGCTGCTCTTGTCTGAGGACACGTTGCTCTTTTATGTTGTTTTGTCTGTTTTTTTATACTTGTAAATAACAGCAAATAAAAAAAAATCAAGACATTTTGTTGTGGATGCATTACCTCATTGTGTAAATATATGTTAAATAATGCTACTTTCTTATTACACCATCAAGACAGATACCTCCAAAGTAGTAAGAAGCAGGCATACACACACACACACACACACACACAGACACACACACACACACTAGATTTTCATGGACAGGCTACTGCAGTCATTGCTCACTGTGATGGAAAAACCATGCATTCTAAACCTCGGTATATCTCAGTAGAATAATCATAATAAATCAGTCAAGGGTTACATACCTGAAGTAAGTGGTGGCTCCTGCAACGGTTTTAATAAGTAAATTTTAAAAAAAACAACATTTTCTTTCTGAGTCATTCAACTGAAAGTTGCCGCAGTTGTACAATTATACACCACTGGTGCCTCGTGAGAAGGTCCCACAGTGCTACGTTTATACTGTGGTTAGACAGTGTGACATCACACGAAAACTGCAAGTGCCTGGGGGATGGGATGTATAGCTTTTGCGAGTTAAGAGGAAGGGAAGATAAAGTGATAAAATACCCTTTTCTGATGCAATGACATAGCCCAGCAAACACTACAAACGACAAAACTTTACACCAGGCTGGCCAAAGGAGGATGGGCTCCCCCTCTATAGCCGGGTTCCTCTCGAGATTTCTTCCCATTGGGGAGTTTTTTCTCGCTGCCATTTGAGGGTTTTCTCCCCACTGGGAGTATTTTACCTTATGTGCTTGCCATCTGGGGGTTCAGGCCTGGCGTCTGCTCTTTTCGCTCTATCTCTTGCCTTGCTAGACTATAACGTGTCTTTGTGACAGTTCTCTGTAAAAAGCGCTATACAAATATAAAATTGAATTGAATGGAAAAAAAACTTAAACGCCAAAGTTTCCTCCCTCTCTAAAAGCACACCGCCTGAAACAGCGATTAAAATAATAAGCCAATCAGCTCATAACGCTACTTAGAAGAGACAGCCAAACAAATAAACTGCTCTTCGTAACAGGGCTACCTTTTTTAAATTTTTTGTTTGGTTTTTTTTTTAACTCTATCTTAAAGGAACATCGAAGGCTGAGACGTCCTGTGTTGGAAAAGCTGACTCACAACCTGGTTACTCTAGTTTTAACTACTCAGCTTGGGCATGAGAAGCAAGCTGCTCACTGAAATGAATGGCAGTTGTTTGCCTTGTCCTTCAAGAGCACTGGTGTTCAGTGTAGTGCAGCAGTGCCCAATCATGTGCCATGGTATGCAGTCTTTCATTCCAAATGATCACTTCACCTGCTGATTTCACTGATTAGTTCCCTCTTCTGTGGTGAAATCAGGTGTGTTAATTGGTGAAATCAGCAGGTGAAGTGATTGGTTAGGATGAAAACCCGCATACCTTCAGCCTTCCATGACACATGATTGGGCACTGCTGCACGACAGTGAAGACCAGTGCTTTTGAAGGTGGGGGGGGGTTTGGGGGCAGTCTTATCCGAAAAGGGCCAGTGTAGGGGCAAGTTTTTCTGTTTCGGCCTAATTCCACCTAATTCTACTTATCAAGGTCTTGTTTGAAGACCGTGATTAGTTAATGCGTGGAATTAGGTGTGCTGGACTAAGACAAAAACTTGCACCCCACCCACACCGGTCCTATTCGGATAAGACTGCACACACCCAGGGGTGTAGCACAAAATTCTGGCCCCTATACATAAGCAGTCTCTGTGGGCCCCCTTGCTCTCTTGATCCATGTCTCTCAGGCATCATTCCAGGCTTTTCGAGGGCCCTCCCGCCATTCGGGGCCCTGGGAAGTCAGTCCCACTTTTCCCCCCACTACGACGCCCCTGGACACGACCTGCTGTGCTGTGATGGTCAGACGTTGCATCCCGACTGTGGAGACTGTGACTGAAGACCTACGCAGGGCAGAGTCCAGCCTGACTAGCCGCACGACCAGCAACTCATAATAGCCGCAACTCACAGAGCAGGCAGATGTGGTGAAGAGGTTCGGTTTTTTGCTCGAGCCAAAAGATCAGAGCGGGCGATTTAAGCGTTATCTAAGCGCCTTCGTCTGTGGCACGGTTGTTGGTGCCAGACACGGTGCTTCCAGCACATCAAGAACAGTTGGGGCGACACAGCTCTGGCAGTCGGAGGGTTGCCCGGTTCGATCCCCCACTCATATTTAATTTCAATTTCAATGTGCTGGAGAAGAGAAAAGAGCAAAAAAAATTGGGTCACTATCCCCGCACCATTGCATTTAACTGAATATATAACACGCAAAATTAAATGTTGAAATATGACAGCTGAATGAACACTGAAATAATAACTGACAGCAGAGCAGGAGGTGCTGCGTTTCATACGCTGCATAGTCTACATCATGAAGGATTGACCCTGTAGAACGTACAGTCTGAAAAATTCCGGGGGTGGGGTGGGGTGGGGTGGGGGGTAGGGGGTGGGATTGGCGGGTTTCAATCGACAAAGCGCTTCTCGTCACATTAATACCCCTGATTAAACCAACCGGCAGTAAACTGCGTCGGAGAAATTAACTGTTTCAACCCGTCGCTACACAAAACACTGCACAAAAAATGTATTGCCAGTCATTTCGGTGTCACCCCCCTCTGATGGTGTCACCCGGTGTGGTCCGCGCCCCCCACGCCCCCCGCGCGACGCCTCTGCTGTGGCTGTACTCGCTGAGATTAAGACCAGACCTCAGACAGGCAGGTATAATCATGGTCGCTCTCTCTGCACCAACAGGAAGTGGTGACCAGGGTAATGTCAACAACGTGTTCTTCTCCGGAGAACGAAGTCACGTGAGACTCCACCAGTCAGTGTCTGAGATGTAGACACGCTGCCTTTGTTGACGTCAATTGTGGCTAGTGAATCAAAAGCAAGGTAGACTACAGTCTACCTGCAAGCCAACCGACAGCAAATTCAAATTACAACCGCTAAATTTGTTTGTTGACTTAATTTCACAATCGACAATAATGTGAGAACGGGGTGCATTTTTATATTGGAGGTTTGATTCTCAGGTGTACCCTTGAGCAAGATACTGAACCTGAATTTCTTCAGTAAACATTCAGCCGCAGACCGGACTGTTTGTAAAAGAAAAAATAATGAAAGTAATGTGGTACGGACCTTTCTCATCTCATCTGAAGGGTGAAACTTCACCTCAACCACCACCAAACATGGAGGAGGGTGAACACAAAAAAAGGAGCGCAACATTAGAGACATTTAAGCAGCTGGATCGGGCAAAGGGAGATCCTAATGTGATTTAAATTGCTTGTTACATTACATTACATTACATTACATTTATTTAGCAGATGTTCTTATCCAAAGTGACGTGCAAGAGTGCATATCGTGGCAATTGGAACAACTACAAAACACAGGTTCAATAAGGTACGATACTCATCTCGTACAGCTATTTCTATCCAAGAACACAGTTCCGTTCACGCAGTGAACACTATTCTGACCTAACTTATGCCTTTGTTGATCAGGCAAACCAAGGCCATTGCTGTCACTGTGACCCTGCAATTCATTAAACATCGGTAGCAGTCCGTCATGAAGACACACACACATGCAGATGACATCAATAAGACAATATGATGAAAGCTCACTGATGAACTGCGCACAACTCCAGTCGTTCTGCCGAATTACATTGCATTTATTTTGTAGCGATCGCTGATTTCAAACGACACATTCTTCTACCGAAAATATATTTCTGCTGAACAGTTTCACGTGTTTGCATAACAATCTGTGCCAGTATCGTAACCTGTTTGGGGAAGTTTGCTATGCTAAAATCCGGCAGCGCAGTTCTGTCGAACTTCAGCTTCAAAACAACACTCAAAGCACGCTTACAAAAGCACGCATGGGCAATTGTGGATTGTGACCTACATCACCTTGGAATCAAAGAAGATTATTTCCTGTGAACAAATCTAACTGCTTACCGTACATTCACTACTCAAAAGGGATGTGTTAATATCCAACATACTTTGTCGTTTTACGACTTTCGTGTTACTTTTCAACACATTTTGTGTCAAAGTTACTACTTTTGTGAAACAAACATGCAATTTATATAATACAACGGGAGACATTTTAACACGAACTGTGTCAAAAAGTAACGCGTGTTGTTCTTAACTAGACACCGAGATGTGTTAAAAATGACACGATATGTGTTGTTGTTTTTTTTAACACATCTGTCTTCCAAGTGTTCTTGGGCGGGGGGCGGGGGGGGGGGGGGGGGGGGGGGGGGGGGGGGGGAGGGGCAGGGAGTGAGACAGACCAGGGGTGCCTTCACACTGTCTGAGGTTAAGACACATTGCCTTGCTGACGTTGATTGTGGCTAGTGAATGAAAAATAAGGTAGGCGGAGTTTACCTGTAAGCCAGCCAACAACAACTTAATTATATTATTATTATTATTATCATTATAACCAATAATAATAATCACAGTCATAATAATATCATAATAATACCCTTCAGCAAGATACTGAACCTGAATTTCTTCAGTAAATATTCAGCTGGAGAAATATAGAGCATAAAGCATGTGCCCAGGGTTGCCGCCAGTGTGGACCAGCACATACACCACTCCCTCCAGTGAACAAAGGCCCTACAAGCATAAAAAATTAGCAGCACATTCATGCAAAGACAGGTGGACATTGGCAATCTCCTGAACTGACAGTGCATAACCATGGCGACGGGGTAGTATGACGGGTCTAGTCTAGTCTGGTAACCTAAATGGTCGATTCCCAGGTAGGAACACTGGCGTTGTACCCTTGTGCAAGGTACTTAGCCTGCATTGCTTCAGTACATATCCAGCTGTATAAATGGATGTAAATGTAAATTCTATGTAAAAAGTTAAAAGTTGTGTAAGTCGCTCTGGATACGAGCGTCTGCTAAACGCCTGAAATGTGATGCAGTCACGTATGCAGGCTTCAACCTGCCTGCACCGTCGCACCTCTCGTCTTGTGGTTGAGCAGAGCAGCACATGTTTTTGACATCGTTCCTCTGATGTATATCAATAAGGCTCAGGAAGGCAGTGATGATGCCTCTTCGAAATGTGTTACTCTGCTCATGTTCCCCTTTTCACCCTAACGATCACAAAGTCTAGTTTAAAAAAAAAAAAAAAAAAAAAAAAAAACAGCACGCAAATTATTTGAAAAGCCGAATGTTTTGCAGGGTTGCCTTTCCTATGAAGGCTTTTTAAAGAATCTTTTCTGAAAAAACTTTTCTTTAATTCTGACATTGTCTCCTTCAAGACCTGTAAAGGGAATTGTGTAAAACAGTTTACAAATATTGGGCCCGCATACACATCGAGTAGCACATCGATGAGCCAATCGAAACTTGAGATCCAGAGGGTTCTGAGACGGAGCACCCGGCCCGCTCCATTCTCTAATACAGTACACGGATGGCTCTACATGTCAGTGCAACCGTGGCAACTACGGCCATCAGCCCCACCAGAGGCCACACGATTGGGTCTCTTGGTGGAAGCTCAAAATGCTTTACCCACAACTCACATGTTCCACGCAGGGCCCCTCGGTGTTGCACAATCTGCAGAACACAGGTGAGAGAAGCCATTTGAAGTAACATCAGATTTCACACCAGTGTCTCTCAGGTGCAGGATTCGCAGAGTTCGCCATCAGCCCAGAGCTACAGTATGACAGTGTTTTTTTTTTTTTTGCAGAAAAAGGAGAGGGATAAGATTTCCCCTGTCCCCACCCCCCCTCCTCCCCTCCCCCCACCACCCCCCAACCCCCCCCCCCCCCCCGCCTCGTGCTTTGGCTGCAGATGAGAGCTTCTCAGTTCCCTCACCCCACCCACACATTTTAACATGTCAGTTGGCACTCCGTACTCCGCGTGTTTTTTTCTGAGCCGCGTGTGCACGCGCCGAAGCAGTAACCATGGCGACGGCGTTGTCGTCAGTCGGCCGTGGCGGAGGGGGCCGCGCGGAGGTGGGACGCAGCTGGGCCCCGCTCCACCGCGCTGGCTTTCTCGTCCTAATTTTGCAACTGTGTTTTGCAGCTTCGCCCCAGTTTGACTCGGTGTAAGTTAGGTCATAATAAACGTTCGCTGCGTGAACTGAACTGCGTTCTTGGCTATAAATACAGCTGTACGAAGTGAGCATTGTACCTTATCGAACCTGTGTTTCGCAGTTGTTCCAATGACCATGACATGCACTTTACTACGTCGCTTTGGATCAAAGCGTCTGCTAAATAAATGTAACGTAATGTAGATCCTCCTCACGTTGCAGTGCCATGAATTCCAAAATCTCCCTGAGGCCACGGCACCAGCTGTAATCAGCAAGCGATGTGCCTTGCCTCTGAATGGTGCTAACTCCCACCTGTAGTGCTGTGTGGTCTACAGCAGTGGTTTTCAACCTTTTTGCCCCCAAGGCCCCCCCCCCCAACACACACACACACACACACAGGAGACGTGATCACCTGTCTGTCTGTCATCATCATCGTGACTCCATCTGTAGACACTCCAGTGCAGTCAGTCATGCCTATTCCATTTAACCCCATAAAAACATAAAAGTTATTTTTTAAAATCTGCCATGAACTTTCATAGCAAACAGCAAACACACTTTATGTTTTATAATATTAATTGCTTGCTTTGTGTTATTTGTTTACCTGAATAATTATTGTAGCCTATGTCTTGATGTTTTTGTGATTGAAGCATAGTATAATCAGTATAGTATAGTTCAGTATAATCATCTCAAGGCCCCCGTGGCAGCTTCCTGAGCCCCCCCCCCCCCCCCCCCCCCCCCCCCCCCACCCCCCACCCCCCCCCCCCCCCCCCCACCCCCCCGTTGAAAACCACAGGTCTAGAGGATGTAAAAATAATCACAGGCTTGTAGGTAAGTGCAGTGGAGGAACAGACTGTACTGTTGGGGGGATCTGAGAGGCGAACAAGCCATAGCAAACTGGGGACCAATGAAAAGGGAGGAAAAGGGTTTTAAAAATGTTTAAAAATTCATTTTTGAAACTGATTATAATTTGAATCAGTCTGCCTCCTGACAAAACTAAAATGTCTCTATAGAAATGGTCCAGAGTGTAGGCTATGTCTAAACTTGTCGTATTTCTTACTTGTGATCCAAGTGAAAAAAAATAAAGGATTCCATTCCAACAGCGTGCCTAAAGGACCGTTTCCATTCCCTTACATTGGCTGTTGAAAAGCCTTAAAGCCCGGCCGTGAATGGGCGTCTCCGCTGCTTAATAATTAGCTGCCGTGTGCACTACGGATGAAGAATACAGTGGGATACAATTAATAGCGAAACATTGCCCTCGTGTGGTAATATTAGTACCTACATGCAATACTGAATTTGTACCTGCCTCTCAACAGAGCACAGCCCAGTGTTTTCTGGTATGTACTGTAATTTGCTTTCGAAGCTATAAAAACCCTGGACTGCAGGTGTTTTCTGTACTTGTTTTGCTGTTTGTGTACTAAATACACAAACATGTATACTTTTAACTTGATTCCAGATCAGGGATTTTCGGCACACTGCTTTTGCCTGACCAGCTGCTGTATCCGACTTTTTACGTGATACCGTTATTGTGTAGCAGTGCACGTGAGTGTGTACATTCTGTACTTATGAACTGGGCAGAGAGCAGGCGATATATCACACACAATTATGTTTTGCGACCCAAGGAAACAGGAATAATGATCACAAAAAGAAAGTTACATAAAAACACACAATGTTTTTACTACAAAGCCAGTAGCACTGCTAAAAAAAAAAAAATCATGATACCAGTTATCAAAACAACGTAAACGTACAGTCTCTACGTTACACGCGCAGTGCATTTACTCTGGTGTCCCATCACGCGCCAGAGGTTTGCTTTCGGAAACACAATGGCCTTGTCATCAAGTTAGCAAAACAAGGCAAGCGTATCTTACTTCTATCTTCCTAAAAGCGCGTTAAACCTAAGATGTAGGACTTGTTTGGATATCCAAAGAGTAAGGATAACGTGCATCATTTAAGGGAATCTCATATTTAGCACTTTAACTCTTTGATTGTCTAATTTCAATCACTGATAGCATGTTAATTAAAGAGGCCCATAAATGCAACAGGATAATGTTTTCCACTAAACTTTCATAAATTAACTTTTCATAAACGTTCTGCCACTAGAGGGTGCACCTTCCAATACCAGAGCCAAACATTGGAGAATAAAATGATGCCTTCGCTAAGGACCAAAAAAAGTTTCCGTAGGCAATGTCAGACCACATAATGTCATTTCTATTTCAGCTGTTGCGTACATTGATTTATATGGAATTAACACATTAAAGGATTCTTGATACTATTAAGAAAAAAACGTTTTCGTTTAGTTTACAGGCATTTAACAGACGCTCTTATCCAGAGCGACTTACATCGTATCCAATTATACAGCTGGATATATACTTGAGCAATGCAGGTTAAGTACTTTGCTCGAAGGTACAACGGCAGTGTCCTACTGCGAATCGAACCTTTCGTTTTTGATGACCTTTCCATCAAAATCAAGATGACCTACTCTTAACTTATTTAAAAATGTATTGTACAGTAGGTTATGACAAAATATACTGCTACCTTAAAGAGATATCAACCCATTACTTTAATATGTGATTTTACTTGACTTTGAAGAAACAAATGCCTATCTAAGAGTTACACTATTAGGTTATATTATCCATACCAATATCTCAAGACATCATGCTTCACATTTAAACTGACCTATATACGTAACATATTTCATATGTAATCAATATGTATATTAATATTCTGAAATATGTTATTTTATTAGAATATGAAAATATGATTATTTTTTTATTAAAATAAGAAACGTATAAAAATATGAAACTTTAAAAAACTAAACACAATTTTGTTGGCAGGTTAAACTGTACCTATTTCTTCCAAATTATGTCTAGATTTATGTATTCTTATGGCCATTGTTTAAAATATTTTTGAGTAAATGTCGTAAGTAAAATAATAGAAAAAAATTGATTTAACTTATTTTTATTTTAAAGGTACAAATAAAACACTCCAGATATTATCCAGGTAAATAAATGTCGCAATCCCGACATCTGAAAATATGCGGTCAGTAAAATCAAAACTCCTTTAAAATGTGGATATCTGCACACAGAGAGGAGGACATCGGGGCCTTCTCATAGGAGAGGCTTCTGATCTCCAGTGCCTCTCCGTGCTTAAATCCACGACATGACATCATCAGCATGCTTATTATGCATTTCAGGGCCGAGCCTCTTTTTGTAAAAAAAATCTAAGTTCACAGCTAGCATTGACTTTTACTAATGCCCTCACAGCAATTTTGCTTGTTTTGCTTGTCACTCATTGTTATTCATTACAGCTTGGAATAAATGATTATGTGTGAGCGGCTAGCAATATATGTAAACGTTGTTTGTTACACATAATTATTTATTAAAATATTTGAATACAATTTATATGACATGTCTGAGCTGTGTGAATTTGAGGCAGGTTTAAGATGATAATCTAGAATCACAGAGCCATTTGCTCTCAGTTTAATGAGTTGCGTGATAAAAATATAAAAAACAATGGGCGTCTGCCACAGCCATACACAAAGTCATTGCAGGCCTTTGGCGATAAACATTTTGCAATCCTTATATTCACTCCGTACTGTTTGAACAATTCCCCCTTGGGAGTGATTATAAAAATACAAGGTGGCAAGGCCTTCTTTCCATAACTAATTAATGTGTTGTTTTGGCAGTGTTCATTTCCACTCTAGGTCATTTACAATAGTTTATTTCAAGCTAACTACAAAAACCAGAATATGCCATGTTGTTTCCCTCCCTATTCGTGAAAAATGGGTACATGTGCGAATTTACATCACTGTAGTGAGACATAACCTTTTGACATGACGTGCCATATCTTCTTCTCAATTGAGTGTAATGGGGTTAAATGTAGGATATCAAACAGTCCAACGATTTTTTCTGGGCGTTGTCGAACAAAGTAATTCGTGTATGAGTATTTGTTTTGATTGGCTATACGTTATGCTCCGGTCCTGGCGAGCAAGTGCTACGGCAGCATGATCGTTCATTCTCTGGTTGGTGGTCAATACCACTTCGGAAACTGCACGGACCCTTGCACATGCTGGGCGGCCGGATAAAGCAATGAAGAGAGAGAGAGAGAGAGAGAGAGAGAGGGAGGGGGGGAGGAGTCGTGGGAAGGAAAACGCAGCTGGAGAGCCACACGTTTCCCTCCTTCCCTACATAAAACACAAGTACAGTAATAATGCTCTAGATGCGAGACCTTTGTGAGCACACACATTTTTCTACGGGTACATTGTCTTGAGAATTCTGGCAGGAATGTAAAGAGTCTCAATCAACTGAGTTGGGAACTGCTGGAAGGAGAGGGTGGGAAAAGACAAACTTCTCTAACAGCGATTTTGGATACGATTTTAAAAGGGAAGTTTTTTGAGCGCAAGGTTGGCAACCGCGAAGCGCGAGACAAATCTACACCTGGCAGGGCGAACAAAATAAACGTTAAATGCTAAACTGTCCTCGCGCACGTAAGTATGAGAACGGAATGAACTGGAAAGTAATTTTTGTGAATGGCATGCTCGCTGGTCTTTTGAAAGTTCGATAAAGAAAAGTTGAGTGCCTGCAGGGCATTCTGTCAGCGATATCATATTTCACACTAGAATATGTGGTTTGCAGAATTTATAGCTCAAAGAGAAAGGGGTCGTAAGACGAAAGAACGGGAAAAGTTCGAGTGAAGCTACTATTCGGCCCTGCCCACCTCCTAAAAATGGAACATACCACTTTAAGCTCGTCGTAATATTCATATTTATCAGCATTCTGCATGCATTATATATAAGGCGTGCTTTGTCTGTGTTTATTGAAGAGTGGGATCTATTCTGAAACATCTCTCATTTTCTCCTCTCCGCGCGTAACTTTTTGTGACTAATAGTATCTTGGAAAGAAAAAGGTTATTTGCATACTCGCTATTTTGCACCGTGGATCAATGAAGTTTAACCAACCGCACGTCTAATTTAGCAGTGGTTAATGCGTGCGGAAACTGATTGCTAGGTGATGCAATCTCTGCTGTTTCCTCTGAACTTGAATGATTTTTGTTTATTAGTAGATTTGGACCTGGGCTGCATGGTTACATTTATTTGTGGCCTGAACTTCAAAACGAAAACTTTAGGCAGAATAGAAACGTGGTGGCCTTGATGAATATTAAAACAGTTGTCCTGGCATGCAGTCCTATGCGCATTCTTTAGCGTACTTGCCACATATATATTTAATATTGATCGATTATATTGATTCATATTAATCGACTATAAATTTGGCAGCTTTATAACAACCAGATCCTAGCAGTGCAGTCGTATTTTACCAGAAATCTGGTTAGGTATTATACATGAACATCCGTTCATGTATAATATCTTTGACATTGTACTGTATTTTATATTTGGTCGGAGTAACTCCTGTCCATCTCTTGACCACAATTCCAAACAGTAGCCGATTGTGCAAAAAGTGCATGCAAAAGTTATCCTGGCGTATCTCGGTATAATTAACTGGGGGAAACATGCTCCCAGAAAACGAATACGGTTGGTTTTTAAAATTGGTTATTTGTCGCCAGGAGACTTAAAAGTCCTGATGAAAGTATTTTTTTTTTTGCTTTCCCCTTTTCCTTTTTGCACTGTGCACTTGAAATCTTATTATATTGGCATATGTTGTGGTGAGTGCAATCTCCAGTGCATGCTGGCCCATTTGAAAAGGCACAAGAAAACAGATGAAGTGCATCGATGTTTAAAAGCACCGGTTTTAAGACAGCAGTGTGAAGACTTGGAATGTTTGTTTGAAGATGCAGGCTCCGGGGAGTGCAGAGGGAGTACCTCTGTACAAAAGCGAGTTGGATTCTGTGGTGTCGCAGTACGGTTTAGCAGTTTAGTGTAACTTCATGGGGGCGATTAAATCGTGACTAACTTGCTGGTGGTACCGGCGAAGGAGTGGATGCATCTGTATTGTAGATATTGGAAGAAATTTCACAGTTCAAACTACGGCATTTAAATTAGTGTTCAAAAATGTAAGAAAACATATTTCATATTTTAATTCGCTTCCACAGTTTTTTGCCTGTTGAACGTGTCGCCCTTCTCACGTAGTTTCATTGCTGTGACGAATCTTTTCCTCTGTAGTAGCCATTCGCTTACAAATGAGCCAGTCGGCACTAGAGCTGCAGCAAAACTCGGAACCCAACCGTCAACGAGGAGAATTTTCTCCCCAGAACTTCTAAGAAGTACGGTCCAGAAAGTGCTCAGCGTAGCTCGTTGAGAGGATTCAACCGAAGCATAGGCTGCAGTAATCTGCAGAATGTGCAAAATGGAGCTTAGATGTGTTCCTGGCATGTGCCTTTATTGTCTGGGCAACCTTTAGAGGCTCCTCTGAGAATGCACACTTTCCTTTCTGCAAGGAGGTGAGAGCTCTAAACTCTCTGATTTTGGACAGGGCTAAAGCAGCACCCGCCCCCGCCTGTAGTACCCTGTAAATGTGTCTCTGGGACCATGGCAGAGGGAAGGTGGGGGGAGCGTCCATTTTTGTCCAAAAAATGCTTCTCGGAAACACTCGCCCGCAGGGGGGGACTGGTTAGGCGCCGCGGTTCCGAATGGATTCGGGCCCCGGTGCTGAGCGGCGCGGTTCCGCGCGGACTCCCGCGAGGCTCTGCCGGGAACGTCGGCGAGCACCCCGTCCCGGGTCGGGCGGACGGAGAGTGGGGATTGCGCCGATGACAGATTCAAAATGGAAGGCTGATAATGAAATGAAAGCCCTCGCAGCTGGACTGCCCGTTAACGAAGGACACTGTGACCTGCACCTCCCACCGTCTGAGAGAGAGAGAGAGAGAGAGAGACGGAAAGAGAGAGAAAAATGAGAAATGATTCCCTAAACTGTCCTTGAAATACTTATGTCCTCCTCCTTACTCGAAGATTGAAGGGAGGGAACTGCTTTTATCAGACAGTCTGACGCGGACCCCTGCAGGAGGAGGTGTGATGGAGGGACGGAGCGCAATCGTCACCCTACCCCAGGAGCACGGTGGGAAAGAAAATAAAACTTTTCCAAAAAAAACAAAAACAAATGTTGGATTTGATGGTGGTTGTTCGATCAGTACTGCGGGTTATGAACCCAGGCTTCGGTACAGTGTCCTTTGCTTTGCCCGGTCAGTGGGGGAACTGTCCCAGTGCAGTTTGCCGTGCAGCGCATGCAGTGAATGTGGCTATGGCTCGGTATTCAGTGCAGAGCCTGTGATTCAGCTAAAAGCTTTGAAAGAGTAGGGTTTTTTGGAATGTTTTCTTAGCCAGTGCTCTAGAACTCCATTGCTTTCAGTCACCAGTAGTGATTGTGACATCGGCATTAGAATGGCCAGTTAAGAACATTCTAATCACATATTTGTGATCTTAAAACTTCAAGGGTTATATTGAACTTAATAAAAGATATCATCACAATGGAATACCAGTTTAAAAAAACTGATGAGAAAGTACTGGCAGGCGGCAGGGGTACTTATATATCAAATACTTATTTTTCTCCGAGCATAACTGAGGAGTCTCTTAAAGTGTCTCTTTAATATTTAGAATGTTTCGATGAAACAGGAAAGCATGGTTGGCCTGAATGGAACCCAGAACATAAATACTTTTCTGCTAAGGGAATTGTGTGAGCCTATTATTCAGCACTTATAAAAGGTTTTTTACTGTTGGGGGTAATGTAAGGGGTGGGAAGATGATCTGTTGCGGCGACTTCTCCTGTTTAGAAGAAGTCGGGGTCAAGTCGAAACATCGTGGATTAATGTGCAGATGATTAGAGGGAAGCCATTGTTTGCTTCGCTCTGTTGTGGAACGACAGCGTTTTCTCTCGGTGATTGCTTGCAGATGTAGACGCTGGGACAGAAGAGGTTGGCCGTAGGAGGAAAGAGAAAACAACGTTCGAGTGAAGTCCGCTCTCATAAGTAAAGAGTCCAAGGGCAGCTGTGGACATGTCCCGCCTGTAATCAATCTAATTTAAGGGAAATGGGTCAATTACAGACGGTCACAACGAGGTGTGTTTTAACCGCATGCCGTGATGTGGTTTGATTGTAATTAAAGGAAAGTGACACGCAGGCTTAGACATCTTAGCGGAATGAATTGCGGAGACTTGGAAACGACTAACGAGGGGGCCATCGCGAACGATTTGAGATGTGGAAAATTCAAATCTTCAGATTCACGGGCCTGCGTCGCCGTCTGCGCTTTCACGTGAACCCGGCTCGCTGAAGCGTTGCGACTGCGTTGCAGCTGCGTCGCCACAGCGTTGCTTCAGGATAATCCTGCATGCATTACATTACATTACATTACATTACATTTATTTGGCAGACGCTTTTATTCGAAGCGACGTACAATAAGTGCATACCGAAGGTTCTTGGAGCAACTACAAAACACAGGTCCCGATAAGGTACAATACTCATTTTGTGCAGTTATTCATAGCCGTGAACAGATTGAGTCCAGTTCACTCAGTACACGTTACTCTGACCTAACCTATGCGGAGTCAAACTAGCATGTGTGTATGTGGCATTGCACACGCAGGCCTCTATAGTGCGGCAGGGCTGGTCAGCCCAGCTGAGGGATTTCCAGTGAACGGAAGCACCAGCCTTCTGCACACAGGGGTACTGGAGCATGCATGCACCAGTGTGCTCCCCCCCCCCCCCCCCCAGTTAATGGAATGTGATGCTGAGATGGGGGCAACCGCCCCCCCCCCCCCCCTTAGGGTCAGCCGTTCTACATGGGGGTAGAAAAGGAAAGAATGGTGGATAATAAAAAGTTGTCATACTGGAACACCCATGACAGGCTTTTGAAGTGAACCTGTTGATATCGGATATGATATGATATGATTTGATTTGATCTTATGATGTGGTATATGATCTCAGGCTGATATGAATGCCTTGTCCCTGCTGGTGAAACTGTGCCAAGCCTGGGCAAGTGCCAGAACACAGCCGGGTTCAACTTACAAAGCATCATTCAGCATCGCCCAGTCATCTGGTACAGTACCTGGTGCTGTAATGCAAGGCACATGAGACGGAAACGAAAAAGGAGAACATTGGGATGCTATACCGTGTTTTAATCCTTTTGAGAATGGACCTGTCATAAATGTAGGGCAGGGAGATCTGCGGTCCTGTAGGCTTTCGATACGCCTGATTCTAATAATTAGGAGCTCAACAAGATCTCTAGCTGTGGAATGTGGTGAGCTTTGTTTGGGTTGGAGTGAAAATATACACAAGAGTAGATCTCCAGGAACACAGGTTGGGCACCTGTGATGTGGCGACAGTGTAACTCGTGATTTACAGTGTACAGTATATGTATGCCTGTTACACACCGGGACATGACTGAATGTTTTTTAACCCTCTATGGTGTGAGATCACAAATGTGTGATTAGAAGGCTCTTAACTGAACATTCTAATGCTGATGTAACAATCACTGCTGGTAATTGAAAGCCATGGAGTTCTAGAACACTGACTTAGAACCTTTGACAAAACATTCCAAAAAATCCACCCTTTAAAGGGTTAAGAACAATCATGTGCCACAGTGCGAGCGCTGGATGTGTACTTTTTCACAGCCCAGATAGCCTGAATGCACTGCAGCTTCGCTTTCCTGAAAAAAGGCCCCATATGCTCCCGCAGTATCCCCCCACTTCCAGTCCGCTGACCTGTCATTATGCAGTTTGCCTGGCCTACCCTGTGGCATTTCTGAAACACGGCCAGAGGCGGCTGAGGCTTGCGGCCGCGGAGTCACGGTCTGTGATTGGTCTCGCCCGGGTTTTGAAAAACAACGCGGTGCCAAACGGCGGTTTGATCCGTGCCTCAGGCGGCCGGCGCGCTTCGGGGTGGAAAACGTGCTCCGAGGAAGACTCCCTCAGGGCTCTTGAGGCGCATTTAACTCAAGACCTGGAACTTCTGGAAAAAAAATTTAGAAGGAGAAGGAAAAGAAGCAGATGAAAAAGAAGAAGAAGGAGAAGAAAAAGAAGCAGATGAAAAAGAAGAAGGAGAAGAAAAAGAAGCAGATGAAGAAGAAGAAGAAGGAGAAGAAAAAGAAGTAGATGAAGAAGAAGAAGAAGGAGAAGAAAAAGAAGCAGATGAAAAAGAGGAAATGACATCTAAAACATCCCTCCCGCAGACAAAATCGGTGATTTAGAGCCACGGCGTTCTCCGCGGGACCCTTTCAGACGAACCCTGGTTTTTTTAATAATCACGTGTTCCCTTTGAGCCGCTCTTCTGCTTTCGCTAGTTTACTCTGGAGGGTTCCGCAGACCCCAAACGCGCCCTCCGTCCACGCTGCGGCACGTCCTGCGATTTACTGCACCCTGTCCCGGCAATAGGAGGGAGCAGAGAGGGAGCAGCGTATGAATGGTAGTAAAATCTGGCTTGTGCCCCCCCGCCCCCATACTGGGGCTCTGAGTCAGGCCTGGGTGTATGTGGTGATCGGTACCTGGCCCTGACAGTGCTGTAATAGAGTTGTTCGGATCCTGGGAAGCCTGCCCAAGTCTCCGGTTTCTGCTTTTGGAACCGGAGCTAACCCCCCCCCCCCCCACCCCTCCACTAACGGTTCGCGCACAGCGATTCGCGGTCCCAGGAAAATCCCAAACCCCGGCTGGTTCTTCGCAGACGGTTTTTAAATCAGTAACACTGCAGGGACCTGAGACAGCTTTATTCCAGTCTCTTTTGAAAGCCGTGGCAAAGGAGCAGAAATTCCTGTCAGCTGCATTAGTGGAGCATACACATCATCCACATAGGAGTGCTTATCATTGCGTCTCATTGCGTTATTTGAGTCCACTTATGGATATGGAATTGCACTACTGTGTCCCATTTTGTGTGGGATGAAATGCTAACCTTTGGTCAGCTGTGTAGTATCAGTAGCGGTTTAGTGTATGGAAATGTAACCTTATTAACCATATAAATGTATATGCTTATTCCTTATTGTGTAAGCGAATGGGAATGCATGGGACAGGGTTGACCTGAAGTCACTTCACAGTCACTTTTATGTGCCAAAGATACCTTGAACCTGTACTTGATGGCCTGTTAGATCAGGCGAAGGCGATGGGAGTTAAATCAAGTGATCCAGGGTTATGGCCTGAGAAAACTACTAAATCTGTCCCTCGAGGACAGTAATGCCTTTTTTCATTCTTCTCCTCTAGTCAGGACTGATTTAAACCTGGGACACCGATCAGTGTCATTAGTTGGTCAATTAACCTTCAGGTAGAAAAAAAAAATAGCAGTACTACTAGCCTCGAGAGGGTGTGGGTGAGTTCCCAAAGCTGCCAAAGGAGGCACTGTTGGTGGAGTTTGCTTAGTGACAGAGGGAACATTCCGTAGATTGATGATTAGTCTTTGTGCAGTAACAGACCTCCAGAATAAGTTCAATTATTCTCCCCCCCCCCCAACTTATTTAAATGTACTTATCTAAAATAAAATGTGCTGTACAGGCAGTTGAGAGGCTTCAGAATCAATTTAGTTGCCTTGGATCTCAAAAAGGTTTTCAATTTTGAATGAGGCAACTTTACTATCACTACTCCAGAAGCCAAAGAAGGACGAAACAGCAAGCAACCCCAAAACTAAACATTATGTATATCAAATTATTGTATTTGATATAATTTGAATTAAATGAAAAATCTTTTCTGTGAAACAGTGCAGTGTCCTTCAGTCGCTCAGCAAGTGGCTCGCCCCTTTCACTGAGAACAGCAATGACGACATGCCACCAGTAGAGGGCGTAAAGGCCACTAAAGCGGTCACACGCCCTGTTGAGTTCTCTTAAAATCAATACGGTTCTTTCTGTGCACCTAATCCGTAATAACCTCATGCGCATCACTGTTTATTTGTGCGTGTGCTACAGTGGTCAGATCAAGCCATTGAGAGGGTTAATGGGAAACTTAGAATGTAAAAGTGGTGAAGAAAGAGGCGGTTTCTTCCAGTCACAATTAAGACCCGAACTCTGTGGAAGCTGGTAGGGCAGAGGCTTCAGCTTCCTATGCGGCCTGTTTATCTGACTGGTGTATCAGGTAACCATAGCAACCATTACTTGACCAGGGCCGTGCGCTGGGCCCGCCTCCCTAGTTACCCGTTTTCTATGCGCATGCGTATATGTGCTGGGCGGTTCACGTGTTCGTCTCAATAACTGACGCGGGCCAGCTGGTCGAAACGTCGCCTCTTTATTAAACGCTGACTGGGAGCATTCAGAAGCGGGGTGCGGGTGACCCTTATCTCTTACGGGTTCATATTTTCGTTTGCCCTGCACCCGTCTGTAATTTTTAGATGTGCGCAAATTTCTTGTCTCCTTGTTCGGTCACCAGCTTGTCCCCTTTTCTGTGGCCCTCCAGCAGGTGACAGGGTAATGCGAGGCGCACCATGGACGGCCAGTCCCAGTCCCAGACCAGTTCAGCCGCGGAGAAGAAGAAGAGGCTGGAGAGCATCGTGGGAAGCCGACGGTCCTCCGGCCGGGCCGATGTGAGCGAGAAGGCCGTGGCCTCCAGCACCACCTCCAACGGTAGGGAGCGGCGTTAGCGGCGTTAGCGGCGTTAGCGGAGACAGCCCGGCCAAAACCCCTCCATCTTCTCTCTGCTCTCTCCCCCCCTCTCTCTTTAAAATGGAGCTGCTTTCAGCCTCGCGAAAGCTACGTCAGCTTGGAAAAGTAATTGCCAAGTCACTGGTTCATTTAAGAAAAACAAGACCGGGACAAAACCTAGTATATGGGCTGGACCGGCCGACCAACGGTGTAACTTCATAACTCGGCCGACCAGTGATGTAACTTCATCACTCAGTCACTCAGTCACTCAGTCACAGACATTCGTGTTTGTAGGGCTGGTCCCACTGTTGCGGTCCAGCCGAAAATCTGTCAAAGAACAAGAACATACCAGCAATGGGGGGCGGGGTGTTGGGGGATTAGATAGATGTTCCTGAAATGGCAGCTGTATTGCTTGTGTTTTTGTTGTATTGCTTGTGTTTTTGTGTGTTTGCGTATTTTGGTATGTGTGTGTGTTTGTGTGTTTGTGTGCGTGTGTGAGTGCTTGAGCATGTTTTCGTATGTAAGTCGATTACTCTGTCCGAGCTTGTGCGAGAGTCTTTCTGAGCACTTCTGTTTGCGGTGTGTGTTTGTGCGAGTGTTAGCGTCCCTGTGTTTATCCGTGCGTGTTATATTGTGTCTGCAGCGTGTGCGACAGTGAGTGGTCTGTCACTCCTGGGGCGGTGATGATGATGTCAGGTTCTCAGGTCAGGTCTGTAAGAGGACACTTCAATCTGTTTCGGGTGAAATAAGACGCCGCCTGCGTTGCGAGTTCTCTGCAGTTAAATAAGAGGGGAAAAATGTACATCAGCACAGGAAGGGGGTCAGGCTCTGGGATTTGGAATCCATCCTTTGGAGCAGAGTTCCACTCCCCGATGGCCAATTTGGTTCTTTAATAAAAGGCTAAGTAAACAAATCTCACCATAAATCACTGTACCCAGCCAGACTGGAAATATTTGGGACTGTGACTGCCACTCTTATGAAAAGCACTGTATAAGAATTACAACAGAGGAATCTGTAGTAATGCTGAAAGCGGCAAGAGTGTGTAACTGGGAAAAAATAAGTCGGGAGCCCTTTTGTGAATTTAACCTTTGACCTTGTGACCTGGGAATCTGGGGGGAAAAAAATCTGGACGCCATTTGCGTTTAATCAAAAGTCATATGTAACGGGCTCAGAAAACAGGAGAAAAATATATACCAGGAGTCTCTGACCAAGACCTTTGACCTTCGACCTTTGTGACCTGAAGCCAGCAGGGTTCTGAGGGGCCGAGAAGATAATATTTGTGCCAGTTTCCCCTGCTGTGCTGGCAGCCTTGAAGCTGCTAATCGAAAAAACGCCAGGCGCTTCTGTAGCTTTGGCCTTTGTCCCCATAACCTGAATGTCTGGGGAACAGCAGGGAGAGCACTATCATCAAGTTCCCTCAAAACCAATATAGTTAGGAAGACTGGAAATAAAGAAAAATCAGACAGGAACTACTGTAACCTTGCTGTAAAATGGATAGTGTTCTAAGGTCCTGTGAATAAAATGCTTGTGGCCAATAACGGTTGGTGTCGGTTGGTGTCGGTGAGTAGAAATGGTTGCCGCTGACAGATGGTGGGACTGACCTGAAAAATGGATGCCATATAAAAATAGGTGCAGAACATAACTTTGCACTGCTGTATAGGAAACACCTGGGATGAAACTGTTTTTTTTTTAAAGCCCTTGGAATCGATATCAAAGTTGAGGATCACAGATCGACTGAGATTTGAACCTGAAATTGGAATTCTTTCTCTCCAGCACCTGACCAATGTGCGGAGGGGCACTGCTGTCTCACAATTAGGAGGTTCTGGGTTCGAGTCCCCATGGAGTTTGCGTGTTCCACCTTTGTTTCCCGTAGGTGTCCTCCGGGTGCTCCATTTGCCCCCCACAGCCGAAAACATAGCCCAGGGACCACAGATGAAAAAATTATCCTGCCTGGCTATTTTACACGCTCTCTGGCGCACTTACAGAAATGTCATTTGTTACAAGGATGGTCGGTCTGTGGATTTTACAATGGACTTTGGAGGTCAGACTCAAGAAAATGTCACGTACAGCACATATATATATATATTCTCTTTCTATGGTCTCTTTCTCTGTCCACCTCTCTCTTTTTTTCTCTGTGTCTCTCCTTCCTTTTTTGCGGTCTTAACGGCCCTCCTCTTCAAGTGAACTTGGTAAAATTCTGGTGTAGTTACGGCTCAATCTTGGCCCAGAGGGAGCGCCCTCCCGCGGTTGGCTAAATGGCCAGCCTGCTCTTTTCACCTTTTAGCCCAGTGCCATCTCTCCTCCCCTCCCCATCACTCTCCCAGCAGGTGGACCTCTCAATCTGCAGGTCCTTTTGTTGCCTTCCTGGAAAAAAAAAAAAACCAAGTTCGGCCCCATGGCCTGAATAAACCCCATCATCACGAAATAACTTCCAACAAGAAAAGTGTTGGGAGAGACGCCCGTGCTTTGGCTTTTCTTACTACATATCACGTGAGTAAGAAAAAGTTCCTGCTTGGGTGGGTTTTCTGAGAGAGAGTTTTTTTAAGCTCCCCAATTTTTTTGATAAAATGTGCTTAAGAGCAATTTTCAGTAAGGTTTTTACTTTTCAGCTTTGGCTGTCTGGAACCATTTCTATCTTCTGCCCACAGTCCAGGAGCAGCTATGAGAAATGGGACCTGGTTATTTTCCTTTTTGTTTTTTTGTTGATGAGATTTTTAAGGTCAGTCTCTTCTCTCTCCCCCTCCCCTCTAAGTGTGTCTGCCTTACCCACTCATTTCTCCATTTACCTCCTCCCTCTCTCTCTTCCTCTGAGAGAAACACACTCTGATAAGAGGTTATGAGCAGTGACACTGATATCTGTTAATTGGTTGGTAACTGAAGGGGGAAGTACTGCCCCAGCAGTACACGGAACAAACTGTGGCTAGCTGCTCACTCTCCACACCTTCACTCCCCGGACGGCTGATTCGTTGCATTACATTACATTACAGGCATTTAGCAGATGTTCTTATCCAGAGCGACTTACACAAGTTTTTACATAGCATTTGCATTGCATCTGTTTATGCAGCTGGATACATACTGAAGAAATACAGGTTAAGCACCTTGCTCAAGGGCACAATTCCCTGCCTGGGAATTGAACCTCTGACCTCTCGATTACAAGACCAGCTCCTTATCCATTATGCTACACTGCTGCCAATTCAGTGGAACGTGATTTCACTGATTCAGTTCAGGGTCCTACTGAGTCTTTTGGTCGTGTTGACCAGATGGTGGAGGGATGGGGCAACTTATTTTCAATCACGGTTTTTTTTTTAAACAAGAGCGTGGAATTACGGAAACGTGTTTCGGTAACCATACTTCTTTTGATGTACCTTTTCAAAATAGTATAACTTCTTTTTGTCCATTGAGACTATTATTCTCCGCGTCAGTGTTCGTTTGTTTACCAGCTGGTAGCTTGGCGCAGTGACGTGTAACGGATACGTTTCTCTATTGTTTCAGCGTAGTGTTTCATGTCTGTGACGCCAGGTGTCAGGACCAGATTTCAGACGGCATGCATGCAGGTCTGAGCTCCTGTTTCAATCATGCCCCACTCTTGGCTTGACATAAAAGTATCGAGAAGTTTCACTATAATGTATCTGCCTGTGTGTGTGCGTGTGCATGTGTGCGTGCGTGTGTGTGTGTGTGTGTGTGCGCGCAGTGCGCACCATGGTGTAGTTTTCCATGATTTCCTTGTTTGAAGTGGGTAAAGCCCATATTGCTAATGAGTCAAGTGCCTTTATGACATCATTGCCACCTAGCCCTGTCAGAACTGTAGCGCTGTCAGAACACGCCCGTGTTCCGCTCCCATCGCCTCAATAGATCTGTTCCCCTCAGTCCCCTCAGTGTGAGTCTGCAGTGTGGGTCTGGAGGGCTGGTGCTGAGGAACCAAACACGAGTGCTCCAGTCTACCAGGAAGACAGTGGCGCCACTCCAAACAGCGCATGTGATCAGACAGCTTTGGGTTTGAGGGAAACTCCAGCGTCTCTACAGCCACGCAGGGCTGACTGGTATTTCAGTCGCAAATCAATCTCTCTCTCTCTCTCTCTCTGTCTCGGACGGGCTGAATGTACTGCTTCTCATTCCCACACCATTTTATTATTATTATTATTATTATTATTATTTTTTAGGGAGGGGCTTTAGGTTTGGCCATCATTTCTATTTTAAATGTGCGCTCTCAGATGAAAGTCGGGGGGGGGGGGGGAGTTGTGGGATACACAGCGGGGTAGCAGAGCTGGGATTTCTGTCCTCATTTATTTTTAAGCCCGGCTGCACCTTTGGGGATTTTGTGCATTCGCATTAGTGTGCGTTCAGCCTGGCGTTGCCTCTACTGCGGACAGTGAGGAGGAGTTCTGCATGGTTTTTGGCCAAGAGAAATAGACCTCTGGCCAAAGTTCCTCCCCTACCGCTGCCCTTTGTTGATTTTTTATTCTCATGTTTTTCCTCCAAAGAATTACTCGGAATGACCAGAGCCTTTTTTTTTTGTCTTCCCCTTGAAGTATGGTGGATACGGCCCCTTTTGGGAACGCAGTTGAAGTTGAAGGCACACAGCAGTCCTTTGGTGGATGCGTGAAGCGGACATGTTTGCTCACTCAAATGCTCGTTCGGCGCGTTAGAATTTTATGGCAGACCCATTTGGTCAAATCGTATTTCCTTTGCATATTGCTTTTCCATTTTTTGGAATTCTGTGTCAAATAGTGTTTTTTTAAGGCAGTGAAGTACTCGTGTAGCTCCTTCCTGTGCACTGCACTCCTTTTTTTGCTTTTCCAGTAGATGAAAAACACAATGACATTCTACGGTACCGTATAATGTCGTTGCCCCGTGCTCCAGACTAAAAACTAGAGGTGACAGATCCTTCTCTGTGAGGGCTCCCAAGCTCTGGAATTCACTGCCTGTTAAAATTCGAAAGGCAGAGACAGTTATACTGTCTCTATTAAAAACATTTTTTTTTTAGATTGGCCTTTGGGTGAATTGTTTGATCATTTTATGCTATTATAATTTCATATTGTGTTTTTTCAGTATTCTCTTATGCTTTTCATGCATACATGTGTACGTACATATGAATTCACACGGAACAAAAAACACTCTATCTGCAACATAATAAAATCAAGTAGAACTGATGTAAATGCTATGCAGTGCACTCCTGCAAAAAAAAAAACAAAAAAACACTGCAGTGTTTTTAAGACTTAAGAAGTCTGAAAGGGGAAACAAAAATCAGATTATTGACTTTATGCTTGTGGGTGCATGAAGAATTCTGTCTGTCCTACCACAGTGTGAAAGCTGGCATCTGGAAAGGCTTAAATAAACTTAAATAAACAGACTGTTTCAGCTTCAGAGAGGCTTCCCAGTAGTGATGGGTGAGACCACAAGCTACGTAAACACTGCAGGCATGAACACCTTTGGAGCCTAAACAGCACTAGCAAGATCTATTAATACTACCACGTTAATTAGGACAACTATTGGACATATCCAGTGCCAGTGTGTATCGTCTGCCATGTATGTGTATTGCCTTTTCATTAAAAAGTAATTTCCTTTCCTTTAAGATGTACTGTTCTATCAGATAATAGTTAAGCCAAGGTGTCTGTGAACACTAACAAAATTCCATTGGCATGACGAATCCACGTGTTTGGGTTTCATTGAAGTCAGTCCCATTCATTCCCTGGTTATTTCCATTTCAGGATGAACCTTGAATGCCCCCAGAGTGACATCATTTTCTAGAAAGAACAGAGACTCGAAATGAAATGACTAAATGAATATTTTCACCATCAAGAAATGTAATTGTAAGGGACAGACCAGCGCTAAATGACAAAGCTGCCCCAGCACCAAGGAACAGACAAACAGGCCTACTGAGAATCCAACAAATGGACAAAAAAGACAATCCCCCCTATTGAGACGCAAAATAAAGTGCAGCTGTCAGCTCAGCAAGCGCTAAGACGGTAAATAAATTGATTTTACAGATATCGTGACGGATTTCTTGGGTCAGACGTCTTTGGATCGGATCGCATGTATAATTTTGGCAGACTTATGTAGTAGTTACGGAGATCTCTGCTGGAGTTGTCTGCATTATCCTAGCAGCTGGCTATAGGTTTACCTTGTAAGTAAGTGTGACTGTAGCACACACTTGTAACACAGCTCTGTAAGTCCACTGGTGTTGTTCAGTGTAAGGAGAGAAAGGGCTTGTTTTGTGCAGAAGCTATATCCTCCTTAATAATAATTCTTCTTCACTTGTATTTTCACCCGTCCATCCATCCCTTATCTCTACCCACCTATTCCTGGTCAGGGTCACGGGAGGTGATAGAGGCTATCCCAGCATGCGTCGGGCGAGAGGCAGGACTACGCCCTGGTCAGTTTGGCAGTCCATCGCAGGACACACACACACACACCATTCAGTCACACACTCGTATGATGCCCTACAGGGAAAATGGCTCTGCGAGGGTGTCCCAGCCTCATTTCGCGGTATAAAAGCATCTTTGAAAGCGCTGGGCTTTTAATGAGGGGCCGGGGTGCGTTCGAACCCAGCACACGGTCCCATTACATCGCCGGAGAAAGACACTGAAATACCAGGGACAGGAATATGAGCTGTGTTTGGGGAAGAGGAGGTTGAGTGCTACCCCCCCTCCCCTCCCCCCCACTCCCTTCCCCCCCCCCCCCCCCCCGTCTTTTCACTGACACCACGGGAGGAAGGAGGACTCTGAAACATAAAAGGCCGGGGAGCTTCAACTTTCGGCCTTGCATCCACGCGCAGGAAATGGCCGCCGCGCTCCCAGCTCCCTCATTGGCCCTTTTCATTCTGTGGCCCCCGGGGCCCCAGCCGCCGCCGCCGCCGCTAAGTGTTAAAGAGTGCAACCGCCGTGGAGATTCCTGCCTTTCTCCGCGCTCTCTGGCCAGGTTTTTTTTTCCCCGGTGAGTCTGACGGGCCCACCAATCTGATGGAGAACTGGCGAAGGCAAGCATGTGGGCGTAAAAAAAAGAGATGGAAGACAGGAGAGGTTACGGATTAAAGACACGTTGGGCTGACGGTCTGCTGGGTTGCTGCTGAGTTCAGGCTTTTTTGGCTGGCGTTTCTCTCGTTTGGAAGTGTAGTCAAAAATGCGCGTGCAAGCTTGTTCAAGATAATAACTGTCAAATTATTTGCGTGGAATTGATAGGATAATATGTCAAGCTGTTGCAAAGCTCCAGTTTTCCAGGAATGGGAGCATTAGGCAGTTTAAACCAATAGAACGGATTAAAACCGGCAAGAAAAAGAAGCTGAATTCAAGAGGGCCCTCACATGTGCCATGGAAATGGGGGGATAGCAGATTTTCCTCAGGTGTTGAGTGAGGGAGGGAGGCAGAAAGAGAGAGAGAGACAGAGAGTGCGTGAGAGAGAGAGAAAGAGAGAGAGAGAGAGAGACAGAGAGTGCGTGAGAGAGAGAGAGAAAGAGAGAGAGAGAGAGAGAGACAGAGAGTGCGTGAGAGAGAGAGAGAGAAAGAGAGAGAGAGAGACAGAGAGTGCGTGTGAGAGAGAGAGAAAGAGAGAGAGATGCTTTGCATCTGAAATACCAGTCAGCCCTGTGTGACCCGTGGCCCACTGTACACAAAACCGCTGAGTTCAGCATAACCTGCAGTAATGAACCTCCTCTCCCCGCTGGAGGGGTTTGTAAACGGGAAGGAGGGCAAGTCTGACTTAGCGATTAGCGCAGTGCCCTTTGACCCCTGTGTCCGGAACGAGAGCTGTCTGAATAGGGTGAGGGTTTACTAAGGGGGTGTGGCTAATGGACTGTTTCTGTGAACAAGCAGTGCAGGGAGGGGATGGTGGGCGAGTGGGCGGGTGGGGGGGTGGCGGGGGGAGGCATGGGGTTGGGGGTTTGGCGGGGTGAGTGGCAGTTAGTGGGAGAGGGCTGGAGTCAATTTGAATGGGCAGAAGGGGAATTCTGAGCACTGTAGATACTGTAAGTGCAGCAGAGTGGAACATCCGGCACTAGAGCAAGTAACCACACTAGAGTGTGGGGGTGGAGGGGGGACACTGAGATGTAAAACTAATACCACCTTCTCATTCATGGGCGGACTCCAAGCTGAAGCATACTAAAAGTGCCAGTCTTCTGATTTTCTGTGGTCAAATTTCAGCAAAGCAGCTTTGTCTTTGTTCTTTTGCTGTGTTTGGAGGCGTGTGCTGCTTTGTGTACGTTGGAACGCAGTTTTGACAAGGGGTTGAGGAAAGCAGAAGATCTCTGACTCATCCATTTTTTTTTTTGTGGCTGTTTTTCTGAATTAACTGCGGCCCGCTGCGAGCCAAGGTGACGTCTGGAGTCCGCCAGGAGAGGGACTGCTCGCTCTCTCGCTCGCTCTCTCGCGCTCGAGATCTCGCCATGTAGCTGGCCCCGGTTGCCATGGCGAGCGGAGTGTCTCCCTTGCCCGTAATTCCGCGGCGGAATGCAGCGAGTCCCGAACGAGCTCCCTTTCAGGGACAGACAGAGCCGCTGGCCAGTAAGCACGGTGAACGAGATGGGACAGCTTAGCCAAGCGTGTGAGCTTAATGAGAAGTGTTTCGGGGGCGGGCTGAAGTTTAGCAGTGACTGTATCTGCGGTTAAAAGGCCCGTGTCTGGGGATCTGTGTGTGTTCAATGAAGCCGCACAGTCAACATGTTCATTTGGCCCCGGAAAGCTACACGTCTGTCTCTTCAAATAGACCGGTGACGAAAGCCAGACCTATACTTGTAATGTTAAATTGATGATCCTGTACTACAGCCGTGTATGAAAAGTCAAGTTCTCGCATTTAGCCTATGAGTTTCATTTGCGTACTGCATTCAGTATAATAGCATTGTGGCTCTTCTTCTTCTTCTCCTTTTTCTTCTCCTTCTTCTACTCCTCCTTCCTCAACGGAAATAGATTTTGCCAATGTGATCCATCTTTTGCTAACAACAGAGTCTGAAAAATTAGTGAAAGGTGTCACTGGCTCTACAACCCCTAATTTGGTCCCTTGAAGTCTTGACGCAGGCAGACTATTTTAAGTCCATTTGCGCAAACGTTTGTCAGAAGTCATACCTGTGACCTTTAGGTTACAAGACCCGCTCCTCGCCAATTAAACTACGCTGCTGCCTCGTTTGTCTCCCCTGCACTCTTCGTGGAATTTGAAAGACTTTCTAAGGAATAACCCCCCCCCCCCCCCCCCACCCCACCCCCGCCAAACAGCCTTGGAAAATTTGACTTTGTTGTTGAAGGCTGTCAGAAGGATCTGCTCTCATCCTACATGCCTTTTAGCTTCAACGGATAAGCAACTGTAGTTGTGATCGGTCAACTGCTACACTTTCCTACACTTTCCACATTTCTGTTCAGATAAGCCCCCCCCCCCCACTCCCCCCCCTTGTTTTTGCAAGGGGATCGTACACTTACCTCCTTTCCCGAGCCGTCAAGCACCTGTACAAAGAAGATTATCGGGGGGGAAATGAAGCGGAGAGATGCGGCCCTGATAACTCTCATGAGCACGCTTAACACTCAGCAGGGGAGCCAAGAAAAACTCAGCTGTCATCTCTCTGGGATTCTAAGATAGAAAAAAAAGAAGAAAAAAAAAATCCTAATTTTCTGGAATTTTCCTCTGGCATACAGCTTGCAATAATAATGTGGACAAGGATAGATGCGTTTCCTGGACCCACATGTGCTTTCATGATTTAAACAATATGTTTAGTTTTCTGACACCTAACGTGACAGTTCATAAAACATCATCACAGTTACTCCCTGTTTTTCGAAGAAAGCAACACTGGCTAGCACGTTAGCAGGTTAGCAGCTATGCCCAGACTAGCCTTTCAGAAAAAAAGTTTGAAGGCTTCTCTTCACAATTTGCATAATTAGGCAGAGCATGGCTGAAATTGTACCTGTGATGATGTAAATAGTCATAATATGACCCACCTCTTGTTGAAAAGGTGTAAAAATGCACTTGGGTGCGCAAATGTTTGACGTGCGAATGTGAGGCATGTGTACGATAAAGACATGTGTGAAATGCTCGGATTTATCCATGACGTGCGTTTTTCAGATCTTCGTTTCCAAGTCCGTAATCCTGAGCTAAAGCCAAAATTGGTTCCGTTTTCAGATTCCATTTGGGAAAGGAAATGCCTTTATTGTCTGAAATCACAGAAATGCAGTCTGATCTGTCCAATTCCAGTGCTTCCGGTGCCAATATTTTCACGCAGTCCTGGAACCAGAATGGAACCTCACTCCCCAGAAATCAACCTCCTTCAATTACTGAGCTGTCTGTACAAACACTATAAGTGATCGAGATGCACATTCCAGGTGTGGGGCTGTATTGCGGTCGAATGTATGAACTGCAGGTGTGTGATGTTGTTTTTGACTCCGCCCCCCTACTTCCTGTCCCCCCCCCCCCCCACAGAAGATGGGAGCCCTGGGCGCCAGCACCACAGAGAGAGACGCAACGCCATCACCACCGCCGCCGCCGCCGCCAACATCGGCAAACCGTGCCAGGAGCCGCCCACCGCCGCCATCGAGGAGCGCCCCCTGCTGGTGAAGACGGAAGCGCACGGCTCACTGCCCCATGTGGCTGACTACGCCCTGCCCTGCCGCGGGATGCTCTTCCCCGTGGACCCCCGGAACGGATACCTGGAGGCCCAGTACTGTGAGTCACCATCAGTGATCGCTGGAGACTTTGCTTGGTTAGAAATGACTTGGTTATTGTCAGTACGAGTGAGAATAACCAATCACATGGCTACTACCTGGCTACAGTGCAAAAATAACCAATCACAGAGTTTCTTCTTGACTGTAATGCAAAATTAACCAATCACAGGGCTGCTTCGAAATGTGTAGGGTTTGTATAGTATAGGTGCTGCTCAATGAAATGACAGCGTGGAAATAGTTTCACACACGCCTTAGCTTTAGTTGGGGACTAGTCTCCATAATGTGGACACATTCAGAGAAAGGAGAAAGAAATGGCTAAAAAGAAGGTGCTTCTTGGTTCAATTAAAAGAGAATTAAAGGGAATTCTCCCACAGAGGCAGTTTGAGGCCTTGTGTTTCTGAACTCTCCATGCTGGCCAGTAGGGTCAAAGGTCAGATTTGAGTTTATTTTGCTGAAATTTGAGAAGGCTTCTCTGTCTTTCATTAACCATGAAGTGGGCATAGGAGACACTTCCTCTCGTTCCCCTCATCTTCATGCCCCCGAGGGGTTATGTGAATAGCTATTTATGGGGGAACATCTGTAAATGCCCTGCAACGTGCTCTTGTTTATATGGTTGTTTTTGGGAGGGAGAGACATGCAAACAGCCCTCTCCCCCTCCTCCGTACACACACCCCTTACAGGAAACTGCAGGAACGGTGCACCGTGATCTTGCCCGGAGGGACCGACTAGTCAAACCTTCGAGCCCTCTGCTTCATTTACTGCTTTATATCCCTCTGTTTGTGGAAGAGGAGTGTGTGAACACAGTTTCCTGGATGGCCTGGAGTTAAGAAAATAAAAAATAAAAAAAAGGAAAAGGGACTTTTACGGGCTGGTGTAACAGGTGTTACAAAAATATGCAGGCTGCTAGGTGCCCTGTGTTCTGTTATTCACCCCTGGTTGTGCAGATGGCAGTGCCCTCAGCCTGGCACTCACTGGGTCCTGGCATAAGAGTCACTCCTCTCACAGGTTAGGCAGCTGCAATCAGTCATACACCAGAAGTGTACTCGTCCGACGCAGTGACTGTGTAGCTTACAGCTAGCAGCGTGCCTTGGACCACCTTGCTTAGCTAGCAGCGTGCCTTGGACCACCTAGCTTAGCTAGCAGCGTGCCTTGGACCACCTAGCTTAGCTAGCAGCGTGCCTTGGACCACCTAGCTTAGCTAGCAGTGTGCTTTGGACTGTGTAGCTCAGCTAGCAGCTTGCCTTGGACTGTGTAGCTCAGCTAGCAGAGTTACTTGGACTGTGTTGCTCAGCTAGCAGAGTTCCTTGGACTGTGTATCTCAGCTAGCAGAGTTCCTTGGACTGTGTATCTCAGTTAGCAGCTTGCCTTGGACTGTGTTGCTCAGCTAGCAGAGTTCCTTGGACTGTGTATCTCAGCTAGCAGGGTTCCTTGGACTGTGTATCTCAGTTAGCAGCTTGCCTTGGACTGTGTAGCTCAGTTAGCAGCTTGCCTTGGACTGTGTAGCTTAGCTAGCAGCTTGCCTTGGACTGTGTAGCTCAGTTAGCAGCTTGCCTTGGACTGTGTAGCTCAGCTAACAGAATACCTTGACAGGGCTCTACTAGATGAGGACGGTCCTGAAAAATACGATTGGAACTCCAAAAATGTTAGACATAAAAAACAAATTGCCGGGTTTAAAATCGGCTTAAAAAAAAAAAAAAAAACGCCCCCTAAAACACAATTAGCCTGCGCTGTGAGCTACGCTCCTCTTCCTTGTCAGCGGCAGTATTTCGTCCACATTCCACAAATCCGCACGCGCTCCGAATTTCCCCTCTGCCTGTGGTGAGTGCCGAGCAAATGACTGACCTTGAGGCTAAGATAATATCCGAGTCCAGGAATCCAGCGTCCGCGGTTTCTTTAAATCACTCGAAGCGTAAGACCCTTGAGGGCGGGGGGGGGGTGGGGGGGGGGGGGGGGGGTGGGGGGGCTGGGGGATGAACATTTGGGAGTCAAGTATGTCCAGAGAGCCGTTTTTGTCTCTTTTTTTCTGTGATTTTTCGGGATTAACGGAGAGGGCCGTAGTCCTGACTCACTTGGTGGCACGTAAATGCTGGTTATACATGGACGGGTTTGTCTCTCTCTTAACTTGCAGTAGGGTTGTGTCTGGTAGCAGTGCTTGTGTGGGTTGGTGGATAGTGTGGTACCAGTGAGCAGGAGCCAGAATCGGGACGTCTAGAGGGGTATAAATCTAGCTTGATACACATTTTGAACGGACTGGGTTAACACCAGTGTAGCTCAGATTTTACCTGGATACAGCATGGCTACATCCTAGTCAGCCAGAAAACTTTTGCTTTTCAACCAAATGGAGCCGGGTTTTCACTTGATCGCCAAGATGGCGTTTCACCAACTTTTCAATTCAAGCCTAAAGACGATTCAGCCTTTCAGGTCAAGCTAGTCCTTACGTTCATTGTGCGAAGCAGATCTTGATTTGTGGACCGCAGAATAGCATGTTGAGATTTCTTTGTTCCTCTTCACTAATTCCTCTCAGTTTTATTTTGAACATTCTTTTATTTCAAAGTAAAAAAGTATGAAAGTATGAGAGTGTGATTAAACTTTAGCCAGCTGGCAGGTCACTCGGCAGACAGCGAGGAGTAACAAGGCTACGCACAAACAGCTTGAATTCAACGTGCTTTTCTGCTTTAATTATATTTTCGATTATTCTCCTTGCTGTTTCCCACACTTATTAGTTGTCGTAATTCACTCTGAGCAAAGCTGTTTCAAATCCTGCAATCAAGAACACTTAGCATGCGCTTGCTTGTTGTACAACAGTCCCTTCACAGCAAGCGCATTGGAGTAATTTATGTAGACGTAATTAGGCTAACAAGCACGCGACATTCTGGCCCTGCAATTAAGTGAAATGTTCCAAAGTCACCAGAAGCTCCCACTGTGATTCCCAAAGCGTCTACTGAACACGTCATTTACACATTAAGGTAGCTTAGGTCAGCATAAACAAACCCCAGCCTGGGTTCAAGGGTACTTCTTGTAGTCTGAGTAAGACTTTCATTGTGGATCGGTAAAAGACAATAAGTTATACGTTTATTGACTGTAATGACTATGTAAATTGATGCTGACCACTCGACCAATCAAGATTTGCTGTCTTTGATTTTAGCATTCCACTAATTAATCCCTGTAATCGAATCCGTTTTTTGCCGCAACGATTTTGACAATGAGTAGTTGTAATTGAACTCCGTACCGTTTTCAAACAAAACATCGCACGCTTTGAACTTAAAAGTGAGTGCGTTTTAAACGGAGAAAGTCTTTTTAGGAGTCTGTATACGTCCCCCTTGTAAAGTCCAGATGTTCAGGAAACGTAAAACAGCGCGGGTCTGTAAATCATCTCCCTGACTTTGCCTTCAAGCTCCGGGCTTTTCACATCTTGTTTAGCCACGCGGGCTCACGGGCCGGGTCGGTCGTCCGCCCCGCGTCGTCGCGTGTTCTACGCCCCGTGTGGATCTCGAAAGCAGCGGTTAGGGCGAAAGGAAAAAAAAAAACCCTTTCAGACGTCTGCCTGTCAGGTCCGTTTTCTGTGTGACTCGTTTTTCGCCCAGCAGAATATCGTCTGTTGCAGTGAGGTCATGGAGAACGGCAACATCGTCGGGGCGCTTTTAACACATCCTTCTTTTTTATCGGCCTCAAACCTTTAGGTACATTGGAAGAAAAGCGCAAGGGCGCCGTGTTTCGACGACCTAAAAAACTGTGAGGTGAAAATAAACATATTATTTGGACAGTTGGGATACGCCAGTGTGCTTTAGGGTGACACCCAGTTTTTGTTTCTGAGCGTACCCTTGTGGAGAAACAGATTTTTTCTCGGTTCTAATTTAAATTCAGTGTAAAAGTGCACGGTGCTTCCCTAATTTTTCCTTATTACAGCCCTGCCCGTTCCCAGCCGAGCCACGCCAGACTTAGTTTTCCGTTTGAGGTTTGGCCCGGATCGAGCCTGGCCTGGAGTGGACATCTTCCCGCTCATTCCTGCATGGCCCAGTAAATGCATGTCCATGTCAGGAATGGTTTGTGGAAACGTGACTTCTCTTTTTTTTTTGGTTTTGAGAAACTACCAGTGTGCCCTTTAAGTTTACCAGGGAGGAAAGGAAGCAGAGGAAGAGGGTTTGCGGGGAGGGATCCATTTTGGCTCTGCGCTGCGAGTGTCTGATGGACTCGCAGGCAAGACAAACCAGATTTTGGTCCCTCATCTGTTTTTGGGGGAAGGGGTGAGAACTGTGTGATGAGTGGAGTTCACTGTAGTGATTTGACAAGCCTGAAAAAAAAGGGATTCGTTTTTTTAAAAGGGGGAATGGAGAATAGAGTTGTCTTTACAATCTGTGAAGGCAAGGCTTTAAAATAAATAAAGAAAACATGTCATAGGAGGAAAGAAAGATGTGAGCCAGCCGCTGGCTTTTGAATGAGAGCTGAGTGAGTCTTCCCAGCAGCCCCCCCGCCCCCCCCCGACTCTGTTTAACTTCCTCTGAGTGACAGCGGTTTTCCTTCTCTGCACTGGAAGCGCCCCGTGTGTTTGAAATAGGTGCCAGAGCGTGTTTACATTGGGGCTGCTAAGGTAAACTGCCGTACGACTCAAATAAGCACTTGTCAACAGCAGGGGAGCGGGTGGGAGTATGGGAAGCCAGAGGTAGAGGCAGTAAAGGATTCTGGGTAAAAAATAAAAAAAAATCCAACTTGAGGAAGAACTGAAGTTGGAGGAGGGTCTCTGCTCATGTAGGAGCATCTTCGGTTTGGCCGCCTGACAAATGCAACTTGAGATCGTTTCTGTCTTCATCCACTTGCTTATTGCTGTTCTGGTATTCTCAGGTTCAGTGTAAGCGATCAGGGAAGAGACTTCATGGCTGCCATCTTAAATTCTCTCAGTATTCAATGGGGCATTTGTGTGACTCACGATAATCGAACCCAAGACAAACAGAAACTCAGCGCTTACTTTAAGCTCAGCAACATTTCAACATTGTACAGTGCATTAAAAGGAAAGCGAGACTCAATTATATATATATTTTTTTTTTTTGTACTGACTGCCTTGTGTTATGCCTACTCCTCTTGATTAAAGGTGACTCGAGCTGTGTTCCCTCATGCTGATGTTTATAGAGCTTTGTCCTCTTTGATGTGAAGCACATTCAGAGAAGCACACTTGGAGTGAGCCCAGATGACGAATTGCGAAGTAAAAAAAGCGAACAGGGCGGAACGTAAGACGTCTTGTGTTTTCTTGGGCAACGGGGTCTGTGTTCGGCCCCTGGTGTAGAACCCCGGGGCTCGGAGACAGACCGAAGTAGAAACAGCTTTTCGGGGGGAACCTCTCCCTCTGAGGACCCTCGAACGACTGGCACCCGCGACCCCATTGGTTTATGCTCAAAAAGGCTGCGCTAACCCCGCCCCCATGCAGACGCCTGTCCAATAGCAGCAGTCTCTGAGCCGCCTGTTCTGTGATTGACACGTGTCGGGGTGCGTGGAGGTTCAGTCTGGTAGCCCCCCTGAGATGCAGTCCCATGGTTTGTCCTTACAGCTCACACTTTAAAAATGACTGAGACTCATCAAATGAAGACACTTTGTGGCGAATGAGAACATCAAAAAACTTTTATTATTATTATTATTATTATTATTATTGTCAGTGATGCTCATGGCTCCTTTAATGGTGCTGGGAAATTGGGATCACTGATAGCAATCCCCTGGCCTAGCTGGCTGAGCTGTGCATCTGTCCTCTCTTACGCTGTGTTTGTGCCTGATAGCGTCTTGACCCACCAACTCTCCTCCTCTCTCCTCCTTCTCCTCTCTCCTCCTCTCTCTCCTCCTCCTTTCTCTCCGTCTCCAGCCACGCCTGCCTTCTTCCCGCCGTTCCAGCCGCCGGTGCCCATCGATGACCGGCACGCCCAAGGGCGCTACATCTACGAGCCGCCGCTGCACATGTGAGTACCGCGGGAAACGTTGGCCTGGAGCGGACATCCCTGTGCCGCCATTTTGGGACTAGTTTTAAGGGTGTTTCTGTACCTGTGTGTGGACGCATAATTAGTCTTGCAGGAAATGTTAACTTTGAAAATGCCCCTTTGCTCTGGTTGACAGGTCATGTTGATGAGTTCTTAACCTGGACCTTAATGCTCTATGATGTCTTTACCCTCCGTGTGACCTTTTCTCTGTGATGTCACAACCTCAGCAAACAAATGTAGCTGATAGGTCAATCTGGCATGTCTGCCCTCTTCGGCCCCCATTCCATGCTCTGGAGACCTTTGCGTCCTGTACTGTAGCTGTTGGTTCCCTGAAGAGGCCTCTGGTCTCTTCATAGGAAGCCAAGAGTGTGAGTGCATGTTTGCAGGGTTATGGTTAGTTTCTCAGAAGGTCTTCGATTAGCAGTCTTATAGAATTGGTGTACCGCAGGTAGCTTTAATTTCAAAAGGAATCCATTTAAGGTTCTTGTGTAGTAGTGTATGTTTTAAAAAAATATCACAGTGCAAATTGTAACAGATATTATTAGATGAATCCATGCAGTTTTATTGACACTCACCCTGATATTCTATCTATCTTATTTTCCACATTGGTGGTTAGTGGTTCAAGGTTGGCGTGTAGTATGTGTGTCCTCTAGCATAGCTGAGCACATCTAACGTCAAAACCCTGAAAAGAGCTGAACCACTCTCTAAACAAAGCCCTTTACGTTCTTTGTGAGGGCATGAAGAGGTTTGACATTTTTCAGCTTTAAACTTTAAACACAAAAAAAAGAAGTAAAGTTCATCTAAGGACTCTGCCGTCCTTTTTGGGACCAGTGGGCGATCTTTATGTTTCCTGCTTTCTTAACTGGGGCTGACTCAGTGTGTAGCGCTGGTCCTCCCAGTGTCTAATAATGAGCGTTGGCCTTTGGCAGAGCGCGTGAACTCGGATGCTTTCTTCGTCCCCTTTCTGGAAAGCTCTTCAAACACGGGCCGCCGCGCTCTCGAACGAGCTGCTTCCAGCCTGTAAAAAAAAAGCAGGATTTCACCCCCCCTTCCCCCACCCCCCGCCCTTTATCCCTGCTGTGTTTAATCCCTTAATGCTTTTCTCTTCCTGTATTGGTCTCTCGGCCGTCTGACGGCAGGCGCTGTGACGCTAAAAACCACGCCGTCTGTCAGCGTCTGCTCTTTAAACGCAACACTTCTTTTTTTTCATCTGCGGCGCTGATGATGTCATCAGCCGCCCGAACGGAAGGTTCCGTCCCGCCGGTTTGCCCTGTGAACCCAGCAGAATGTCGTCTCGTTTTTTGTTTTCTCTCGCAGTGAGCTTCGGCAACCCTATCAGCACCACGGCGACTTCCCCGCCGTGCGTTTGGGTACAAGACCGAATCCTTTTAAAAAATAATTTCATTCAATTTGTTTAAGGGAAAAAAGCATTTTTTTTCCCTTAAACCCCGTCATAGCCAAGTTCATGATTTGGTTGGAGGGAGTGGAGCTGACTGCGCAAAATTCAAGGCCTAGTTCTTCTTTTTCGGAAGTCAGTTAGTTCCTTAACTGTTAGTCGGGAAATGCGAAAAGGTCACGAGTCTCATGTGCTAAATTGCACAGAATTGTGATGCACGTACGGATTGTGTACAGCACTCGTGAACAGCTGTCCCACCAGTGAGCTCGTTAATTAGGGCTGTAATCACCTTCCCTCTCGTTAGGAGCTCTTAAAGGTAGCGAACACGCAATTACACTCTGATACTGTGGCATTGTGCACTAGTGTCCTCGACTTTCAAAAGCTTCAGGGCTGATGTGTCTGTATACAGGCCTACTGCTGTTTTGCCAGGTTTCCAGTGCAACGGCGTTCTTCCATCACTGACTGTCTCTAGCCTGGCATGATTTTTTTTTTAAAAAGAAGATGCTGGGGTGGGTTGGGGGGCATTTTAAGAAAACAGCTTCTGTTTATAACTGGCAAATTGCTATCAGCGTCCCAGGTTATATCTCTCCATCATTAGCCTGTGTTTATAGGCAGTTAGCGGTTACCTTTCACTTTAAAAAGTGAGCAGTGATTGAAAGCTGGCCCTGCAGTAGTACCATGCCCCTGAGGTAGGTGTTAAATCTTAATGGCACAGTGGCAATATTATTTAATACTTTCACTGGACCTTATTGGCATGCAAACAGTATATTTTACAGGAAATGGTAATGCAGCCGTAAAATATACTGCTTAGTTTTATAATTTTTAAAAATACATTCTGCATTCTGTTATGCATGGCTAAACAAGGGTGCCTCTGTCCAGTTTAGCGTCACGTTAAGCGTTTCTACGTACACCCAGTTAAACCGTATGGAGGATCATGCCTAGGCAGAGTCTGCCAGCTGTAGCTCTGAACAAAGTTAGAAACGCAGACCCACGTAACATGCAGCCTGTTCACACAAAGCAGAATACAGTTTTACGATGTGTCTGCTGAATTCACAGATCTGTCATTCCGGTCTTTTTCTGTTCCACGCGACGGCAACAGCAAAGGTATACACCTACCGGAAGACTTTTCCGGAAAGCACAAAAAGGAATCGTGTGAATGAAAGCAATGAAAAATGGAACCCGTTTAAAAAAAAAAAAAAGCACCGCAGTCAGAATGAACGAATGACACGTCGCCATGACCACAGCGCTAACGGCGGCGTTCCGTGCGCTGCTTAATTGTGAGAAGATGTGAGGGCCCTCTGAGAGATAGACGACGGGACGTCCCGCAGGCCGGCTCCGCGGAGCCGCGGCTAAATGTGCAGTTTCCATTACTCTGCCTTGGCCCCGACCCCCCTCGCCCCCCGCCCCCCCGGCCCCCCCCCGGCCCCCCGCGCTTCACCGGGGAGGCCAGTTAGAGCGCGTCGGAGTCAGAGAGCGGCGTCGTAAATCCTCCCCAGAGCACCCGCGCCAAAAACCTTTCTTTACTCTTCCTCTTTTTTTCCCCCGCTGTTTTAATAGTTCCCTTCATATTTCGGTCTTTCTTCCCTCTCGCTTCTTGCTTTCTGTTATCGTTCTCTCCCCCCCCCCCCCCCCCGCCTTGAGTGCCCCCTGTGTGAGTGTGTGTGTGTGTGTGTGCATGTCTGTGAATTTGTGTGTGTATGTGTGTGCGCCTGTGTGTCTGTGTGTGTCTGTATGTGTGTGTGTGTGTGTGTGTGTGTGTGAGAGAGTGTGTCTGTATGTTTGAGTGTGTGTGAGAGAGAGAGTGTGTGTGTGTGTGTGTCTGTGTGTGTCTGTATGTGTGTGTGTAAGTTTGTGTGGGTGTGTCTATGTGTGTGTGTGTACGAGTGTGTGTGTGTGTGTGTGTGTGAACGCGCTCACTCTCAGGAGGGCCAGCTGGGTGATTCTGTCAGCAGTGTAGTTGCACAGATACTACTACTGCCGCATGTGGCTTGACATTGGTTGGCATTGCCTTTCAGTATCACGCTGTCGTATCACATCCTGAAGGCTGTCCGTCACACGAGGAGCATTAAGACTAGCCGTTATTGAACGCTTTCTGGTTCAGTCCATGGACTGGTTCTGATCCAAGGAGGCGTCATATTACGCTCAAGAGCTGTCCAGAAGGATAGGCTGGACTTTTATATTACCCACTTGTCACAAGTGAGAGTCTGCAAAATATATCACTGTTGAGAATTAGTACTTCATCTGTTTATGATGACAGAGAGGAACTGACCATCATACCTCTGTTGAGTGCTAGAGTTTGTATCTGTATCGGGTTATGGAAAATTGGAAGTCGCGGTGCTTTCATATTTTATATGTATATGCTATGTAAAAAAAGGTGTGTAAGTCGTCTTGGATAACAGTGTCTGCTAAGTGCCTGTAATGTAATGAAATGTAATGAGACCTATGGCAAGGATGAAACCTAATTGTATACAGAAGTTGAATTGATTTAGTGATATACATGTATGGTTAAAAGCATCTGAACGTTGTCCTAATGTGAGGTGGCAATATTCAGATAACTGGGAAGTGATTAAGAGTTTTGCATTTTATGGGAAAACATTGCTGTTGAACTCTGTTGTTAAAAATGAGTTGACGTGACTTGATTTCAAATGAGCTGAAAAGATCTATAATACCATTGAATTGTTATTCTGCATCTGATGTGGAAGCATGCAACTGTGACATCACTGTGATGGTGCAACAATATGCATTAAACAATAATCAATATTCAGCTTTAGAACATTTAGAGATTGATTTATTTCACTCCATTAATGTGGCCGAGGCTTTTGGTTGTTGTTTGTTTCCCCACAATTGTTGTAATTGAGTCATCTGAGTGGTCATCGCACTGCGATCTATTTATTGTTTTCAAGAGACATTTGTTTGTACGTCCTGACAGACCAAAGCATAATGATGTAAATTATAACTTGAAGTGTCTTTATTGGATCCACAATGATGTTTATTGCTACAAGTCAGTCTTGGCCCGATATCAACTGGATTACCCTTTTTGTGTCCTTTTTTAAACAAATGCAAGCCAGAATAAAGGCTAAGTAGTGTACCATTGACTCCATTGTGGCGCATGGCCTGGGACTGCCAACCAGCACTGAAAGAAAACCTAACAATATACATGTGACTCTGCCTGAGGCCAAAATAAGCCACCCCCCCCCCCCCCCCCCCCACTGGAGTGGTTTTAATGTCCCCCGTCGATCGGAGTTTGGAAAGCCTCTCCTTCATTATTGCTGACGGAGTGTGTTGCAAGGCCGAGGCCTGTTGTGTGCTCTCCACACATTCGCCGTGTGTTTGGGAGTTTTGGCGTGTCGACCCGGCAGCTGTTGACGCCATGACATCATCCGCCTTCGGGCCGTCGGAATGGAAACGGTCTGCAGTTAAAGCTGCGGGAGATTGCCGAAAATGACTTAAATGCGCGGTGTCAGACCGGTTATGGAGGGGAAATAATGATGGCATGACACTCAGAGACAGCCTATTTCTATAAGTCCTGTCTACTGGGTAAGTTAATTGAATCCAAATGTTGGGAGCCAGATTTTTTTTTTTTTGTTATATAAAATCGCCCATGGAAATGAAGCAAACGTCGGGAGGACTGAACGTGTACAGAATCAATCCCCAAATTTAGAGGTCAGCCACTTCACACTTACTCTCTTCATACTAGCGACAAACAATATTATTATTCATTCACATACACAGGTACACACACACACACGCACACACACACAAACACACACACATTCACACACGCATACACACACACACACACAAACACAAACACACACACACACACACACACACACACACGCACACACACACACACAAACATACACACACACACACACACACACACACAAAATAAGGTAAAAAAGCAAAAATGGACGAGTGAACCGCGTCAACATAAAAGAAATTAATGCTTCTTCTCTGCTCCAAAACGTCCCTGAAAACTTAAACCCTCAGACTATTAAACCTTAAAACTAAATTAACCTTCCTGACAGCGGTCCTGTGTACTTTACCCAACAGGGACTGAAGATGCGGAGTCTAAACACTGAAAGGGGATTGGGTTCATTTATGGTGAGGACTGGCTTATCCAAGAGCTTACTATAAAATTACTATTAGTAGAATAACTTTTAAGTTATGAAATGAAGGGCTGAGCACCATAATCTCACCACTTTCAAACGCAGACTGAAGACTCATCTCTTCAGGCTGCACCTCTCCCCACCCCTCCCTAGCCTATAGTTCAGCTCACTGTACCTAGCTAGGATAATTTGATTATGTTAGTGTATCTGGCAGGATTGTTTTTGTATGATTAGGTGTGATTCCAGTGCTAGTTTGTACTTGGTAGGATTCTTGCTTGCTGAACAAGCTTACTCTACAGGGTTGGAGTCCTGATCGATGTGGTCACTTCTGGCACTACGATCCTTACTTCACTCTAGTGTTTCTTTTGCGCCTCTACATCATGAAACCTATGCACTTGTTGTACGTCGCTCTGGATAAGAGCGTCTGCTAAATGCCTATAATGTAATGTAATGTAATAATATTATTATCAAAACCTGAATCATTTTGGTGGCAATTCAATTTAGCTGTTGAATACCTTTTACAATGAAGACAGGTTTACTCCTGTTCTCAACATCATGGGTAATGTTTACAAATAATAATTGTATATCTCCACCATGTGATAGGGCCATTAATGAAACTACCATTTCCACTTTAATCTTGTGCGGCCGAGGAACGGTAAATTCCAGACCAGGTAGCCATGGTGACGACTGCTTATGTTGGAATCAAAGACATTTAATTGACATCTTCGGTATCTCCAGAATGTCACAGATAGCTGTTTTTATTTTGTCAATAGTTCAGAGCACTCCGGAAGGCACACTGGTGGTAAGGCAATATCTACGCTGGGCCCCGAAACTGTTTTGTGTTCGGTTTTTTTTTTCTTTCCGTTGAGTTATAAATCCTTCCAGCGAGAGGCAACCCAGAACACCCTGTATTTGTCTTTTAGTTGCTCAAGGAATTTCCTTTGATGTTTGGTGGAGAGAGGGGAGTAGGGTGAAACGAACCGCGTTCCCGAATGTCCCGTAAATGCTTTGATTGGGTCCAGGTCGAGTGACAGAGCGGGTCACGGGTGGCCTGTGGGTAACACCTGTGCCATGCCCGTCCGTGTCATGCACTGGGTGACCCCACGTGCTCTTTGGGTAGGGGGCGTGGCCATTGGGGAAGACACTCCTCCTGTTAGGAAAGCAATTCTTCAACATGGCGAATAATGGTGAGGGTGATAACTCAGAATCATTAAGTTGTTAATTAGCATTAGCCTTGTCTTGCCGTTAAGCAGTGATTGGCGGTTGACTGTGCCATGCCAGGAAAATACACCCCGCACCATTATGTAGGCTAATCGGCGGGAACGGCGGGAAGTGAGCGCTGTAGGGCTTCTTTAGGTGTGCATTTGTGTGTGGACACATCTGTTTGTTTGGAGCATTGTGAAGGATGACTCATCTGACCACATCCACTGCTTGGTAATAAATAAAATAAATAAATAAATAAATGTGTGTGCATTTTGCATTTTCTATCACCAAATGTCAGTTCCGCTGATAATTCTGATGGTTATTCCATGATTGTGGAAAAGTATTCCACACACATACTCCGCCACACGCATAATTCATTCTCATGGCAGAGGTGAAGGTGTAAATTTGGGGTTTTGCCTGGTGTTTTGTTTTCAGACCCTCTCCTCTGTCGGGCAGTCCCTTCTCGGACATCTCCCTCATCCGGATCTCGCCCCACCGGAGCCCCTCGGCTGGGGGGGGGGAGTCCCCGTTCAGCGTGACGCACCCCTACGCCGGGCCCTACATGGATTACCTCCACTCCCTCCACAGAAGCCCCTCCCTCTCCGTCATCTCCGCCGCCCGGGGGCTGAGCCCGCCTGACGGTGAGTAGGCCTTGGGGGGGGACGGGGACGGGGACGGGGGGGGGGGGGCGGGAGCGGGGCGTTTCAACTGACACCTAAGGACGGAGTGTAGCACAGTGGGTAAGGAACTGGGCTTGTAACCGAAAGGTCACAGGTTCGATTCCCGGGTAAGGACACTGCCGTTGTACCCTTGAGCAAGGTACTCAACCTGCATTGCTTCAGTATATTTCCAGCTGTATAAATGGATACAATGTAAAATGCTGTGTAAAAATAAGTTGTGTAAGTCGCTCTGGATAAGAGCGTCTGCTAAATGCCTGTAATGTAATGTAATGTAACACCTACGCCTGGTAATGTAGGCCCACCTGAGAGGTGATGCTCACTGTGTACAGAAAAAAAGAATCTAAATTTGAAACCAGAGTTAAATGTCCAGTGTTAATTCAGCTCTTAACCGAGTGCATGTGAATCCACCAGGGGCCGTATGTACTCTGTAAAAGTTGATTTGACACTGAACATTTTTACTGTGTACAATGCTATGCGTTTATAATGAACTCGAACTGACATCCAGTCCCTAAAAGTCATTAATGTCCACGTGAACGAGATCACCTGTGTGTTAGAAGACCCTGTGCCTTGCTAGTACGCTACTTTGGTTGAACGCTTAACCTGCAGTTAGTTCCCTTGGCTGTCCCTGGTTTTAGCATCACCTGGGGATGGCACTGAATGTGCAGTCTTACATCAGAAGCTCGGCAGACCTGGTTTGCATCATGCACCAGATGCCAGAGCCTTATCGTCAGCGCTGTCAGCCTCCTCTTTCAGATGAAAATGCGCGCGCTCGCGCAGCACGCTGTGCATGATGGGAATTTGAGGACGCACAGGGTGGATTAATTGGACGGGAGTGTTCTGAGTGGTTCTGGGTTTCTGGGGAGGCGCCCGGAGCTTTTAGCCAGCGTGCAGCAGCAGTGATCTCATGCTCTGCTCGGCTTTTACGCTACTGAGGGGGGGGGGTATAGAGAGGGAGAGGGAGAGGGAGGAGGGAGATAGTGAGAGAGAGAGAGAGGGAGAGACTGAAGAGAGTGAGGAGGGAGGGAGAGAGAGAGGGAGAGACTGAAGAGAGTGAGGAGGGAGAGAGAGAGGGAGAGAGGGAGGGAGAGACTGAAGAGAGTGAGGAGGGGGAGAGAGAGAGAGAGGGAGGGAGAGACTGAAGAGAGTGAGGAGGGAGAGAGAGAGAGAGGGGGAGAGACTGAAGAGAGTGAGGAGGGAGAGAGAGAGAGGGGGAGAGACTGAAGCGAGAGAGACAGAGAGAGAGAGGGAGAGACTGGAGAGAGTGAGGAGGGAGAGAGAGAGAGAGAGAGAGAGGGAGAGGCTGGAGAGAGTGAGGAGGAGGGAAAGGGGTGTAAGCGGGGCGGGGTGCCCCCGTGGAGGAATGCCAGTCGCCCCCTTTTGCCCCGTCTTTGTAAAACCTGATCTAATCGGAATGACTGACCGTCAACTGAAAGACCTCTATTCATGCCAGTGGTTCCACCCCATCCCCACCCACCCCCCTCCCCCCCCCCACTCCCCACTCGCCCCCTGTTCTGTGCACAAAGGCAAAAAAATCAAACTGAAGGGCGCTCATTTGCTTTCATGCACCTTTAACCCTTTGGATAGTAAGACTCAGTGTTCTAGAACTCCATTGCTTTCAATCACCACCAGTGACTGTTACATCAGCGTTAGAATGTTCAGTTAAGAACAATAACATTCTAATCGCATGTTTGTGACCTCACACTGTAAAGGGTTAAAGAACGCGGACACTGGACACGCCCCCTCACTCGTTTTCGCCCTGAAGAAGCCCTGGGAAATAATGAATGCTGTGGCTTACGTGTAAAAATGGCCAGATATGAGCGCTGTGCATCTAGTGCAGGAACGTAGTTGATGAATTACTGAGAGCCCTCTTTGGTGTTGAGCCTGAGGGAGGTGTCCGTGGCTTCCTCAGTTCCCCTCCTGAGAGAAGATGAGTTGGATTGCAGGGTCGGGAAGGGGGGGGGGGGGGTGTTATTGCAATTACTGTGCGAGCCCTGGTCTCCATCACGGCCTGTCCTTACATCCCATGCCTACGACTGGCTCTGTTCTACATCACCCGCTGTCTTCAAACTTCCATGATCTAATCCTTTGTCTACATCTTGGACTTTCCAGACCACCATTCATAAAGCCAATCAGATTCCAGTGTAAGACTGTATAAAAAAAAACCGGAAAACCACATGTTTTTTTAATGGTTTTACCAACCTTGTGCTCCCACTGAGAAGACACTGCTTTGAAGTGGAGTTTTGATAGGTTTGAGAGGGTGGCAGAATGGCACAGGAATTTCATATGGTTTTTTTTTATTCCACATGAATTTATTGGGTCTGAGCATATTTGTTGTTCCCCCACTCCCTCCCACAAAGCTCTGTAGCTATGAAGAAGCTTCTAACCGAAGCCGTTTGTTTCCGTAGAGACGTGTGTTTACGCTGCACCTCGCCGCGCCGCGTGCAGCCCACACGAGGTAACACGGGGGCCCTGTTTCGCGTCGCGTTCCTGTTCCTCGCGTTCGAGGCGTGAGGTGGCTGGCAGCGCCTCAGACAGGAAGTCAGCCCCGGCGTAGCGGCCCGACCGCTCGTGCCAGGCTGCCTCTCCGAGATAAAGGCTTTTAAAAAAAAACACGGTGCTGCTGGCGGATCTTCCGCTTACGCAACGCCGGCTCGAACGAAAAAACATCCGATGCCCGTTCATGCCGCTGTAAAAAGAACGTGCGGAGATGGAGAGCGAGAGAGAGGGAGGGATGGAGGGAGGGAGGGAGGGCGAGAGAGCGAGAGATAGAGAGCGATAGAAGTTGCTGAACTTTGTTGTCCTTTCTTTTATCTGCTTTTATGTTTTTTTGTTCCATGTTGAGAGTTTGGAAAGGTTTGATTCTGCAGGAAAGTATGAGTTGGGCGCTGGGCTAGAAAAGGGGGTGGTAAACACACTCGGTGACGCTGCGGTGGTTTGGGAAAAAAATCTACGTTCTCTTCCATTCTCTCGGGGTTGGGGCACATCAGGGGCCATGCTTTAAACCGTGGGGAAAATTATGGAGGTCTTCTTCTCTGTCCCTCAGATAAACTCCAGAAGTACGACTTGGTTACCCAACAAATGACAGAAAGCTCCTTTCACTATTCAGCTGAAACCCATCAGTTTTTTAAAGCAATATAATTTGATCGTAATCATTAAAAATCGGTATCTTGAATTTGCCCCCCCCCCCCACTATAGTGAGCAGAGTGCAGATTTTTGTCCATTTACCTCTTGTTTTTATGAACCAATTTAACTCACTCTCTGTACTCGCTTTTCTCTCCCACCCTCCACAGCTTCCCACGTTGCCATGACCGCAGCGGAGTACTACCACCAGATGGCGCTGCTGGCGGGGCACCGCAGCCCCTACGCTGACCTCATCCCGCCCGTGGGGCTGACGGCGGCGGCGGTGGCGGCCGGGACGGGCGCCCTGCACATGGAGCACCTGCACGCTGCCGAGGGTGGGTCCGCGGGACCGCCGCGTTAAAATTGGGACTCGGGTTCTTTATTCAGTTTGGGCTTGTTCGTTCTGCCTGGTCGACATAGCCAGTGAGGCTGCAGCAGTCGCGTCGCTAACCGACCTGGCGTTGATGTCACGTTGGTGAACCATTCCAGCTGTTCTTATTTTCTAAATTACAACTCCCTCTCTGTGGGTATTCCAAATAATACAATTAACACGGACACCCTGAATCTCTCTCTCTCAAACATGCGGACGCACACACATGCATGCACACGCATGCACATACACAGACACACGCATGCACACAAACACATATACAAGCCATCGTTTCACAGGACTGGGGGTGGGGGGGCTGGTCAGCTGTCTCCAGGTTGTGGGACAGAGAGCAGGTGTAAGGTTTGAAGATTGATTGGAGGTGTGATGGAGGGCTTCCATTCCCTGGCCTTTGGGTTTGTGCTTTTTAAAATGGACGTGAGCTGTAACAGGTAATCAGTGAGTTGAGATGAGGAGGGCTGTGACTTTGGGTATAACTCTAGACAAAACGCGCAGCTGCGTTCTGTAGTAATTGTGCCGCTCGCCCCAGTAAAACTATCCGCTGCAGCTGCCGCCATATTATCTGAGCCACACAATGCGCCACCGCACTGTGGAGTAGATAATTATCCGATTAAAACTGACTGCAATTGTAAAATCCAGTTGTTCCATTCCTAAAATTCATTATGGGTCTGAATGTCAGTTATTTTCACGAGAACATTCATGTTGTGTGAGCAACTGATTAAAAACCGAATGGTTTTAAGCCACGGTCGAGCTGCGTTGTGTGTACATTGAGCGAGGGATTAAGAGCATTTGTGAGGAGCTGAGAGTGCACAGGTGTGGGGCGGGTCACTGCGTGAGGCTCACAGTGTCGGGCTGTACCCGATGAAATGAAGAAATGGATACGTGTAATTAAAGGGCGTTGATTCGACGTATGGGCTCTCCCTGTGAGGGGGGTGGGGGTGGTGGGGTGGAGCACAATGCCCTCTCTGTTCTGCCCCTGGGGAACCAATGAGTTTTTATCTGTATGAGATTTGTGGGAGATGGTTATCGGACCCCGGTCTGTGATGCGGCGCGTTGAGAAACGAGGCGGGGTCTCCGTTGAGCGGACGCGTCAGAATGCGGAGAATTTCGGCCCGTAATGAAAAACCCGTCTTCGCTCGATTCCCACGCGTTCCGAAATAGTTGCGTGAAAGGCCGTTGGGAAGGGAAGTGAGCGTTCCACTGGCTGTCATTTAAAAAAAGAAAAGAAAAAAAAAGCAATGTCTCCATCCTCCCCCTTTTGCCCTCCCGCTCTGTCCCGACCCCCCAGCAGGGTGCCAGTTCCCCGGCCCCCGGATGGCGCCCCGCCCCAGCCGCAAGCGGGCCCTGCCCGTCTCCCCCCTGTCGGAGCACAGCTTCAACCTGCAGTCCGTCATCCGCAGCTCGCCCAACTCGCTGGCCAGCATCCTCAACAGCTCCCGCTCCAGCTCCTCCGGCAGCGGCTCCTACGGCCACCTGTCCGCCGGCGCCCTCAGGTGAGGAGGCCCCGCCCTTTTTCCCCCGCGCACGTGACCTTTTGACCCGAGCCGCCGCAGGCACCTCCTACACGTTCAGCAGGTGCCTGGTGCTAACACACTGCAAAAAAGGTTTTTTAGTCTTGTAATAACACTTACAAAACTTTTTTCTTCTTCTTTGAAGTAGAACATATGAGCTTGTTTTAAGTTACTTTTTACTTAAAAGCGTCTAAAAGCGTCTGCCAGATTAAATGTAGAGTACTGTAACGTAGAACCTTCCCATCCCTACCCTGTCTCCATCATTCCTTCCATCCTGTTCACTGACCTTTGCCCTACTTTAGACTTCAAACAGGTACGGTGTTTGGCACTAAAACTCAACCCCCGCTCTTTATAAATACAACCACAAAGAAAGCCAGCATAACCCAGTGATTGCGTGTCAAAACATTTCAAATGGAATAGATTTTTTAGAAATTATTATTTTTAATAAATGGTTTCTCTCTCCTCCATGAATAAATTCCAGAGGTATTTCCTGTTGATTCCAATTCCAGAAGCAATAAGGATTTCACCAGCACAGCTGGGCAATAAAGCACGTCTTTATTTAACAAAATGACAGAACGCGCTGTCTCTTCTCTGGCCAGTGATTTAAGGCAGCCTGTAGGTCATTTTCAAACAAGCTGTTAACACCGTATCTGTGCAGACAGTGCACAGATGTCCCAATGCAAAAAAATATATATAAATAAATAAAAAAATTGGCTGTGTATATTAAAATCCTTTCTGGCTCTTGATGTCAGATAAACATAAACACCATTCCTTTGTGTAAATTCAAGTCCTTATTGAATTATGGTCTGTTACTGTAAAAAAAAATATATATATTTAAAAAGAGTACACAGGCGTTCTGTTTGGGAATATAAAAAAAAACAGCCAAAGATAATGTGGAGACCTGGTTCTTTTCAGAGTAGATTTCCATTAATACCCCCAAACTGCCCCTTTTTTCAGTAGGGGGTGCAGGGTATGTGGAAGGTTTCGTCCCTCCCCGTGAGAAGCCGTCTTCGGAGGACATTTTGTGATGGGCTGAATCCGCGCAGTGTTTGCGCTCGATGGAGCCAGAGCCAGAGTGTGCTCCGTGCCTGGCTGCTCTCTCGTAAGGACAGACGGTTTGCGGGGCCCCCCCGGACGCTGAAGCGCTCGCTCTTGGCCCTGCGGACTGTGGTTAGAGAGAGGCCTTCTGGGAGGCGCGTGATTAGTTTAGTCAGCTTCCCACGGAGGCAGGGTTTCAGTTGGAAGGGCATTCCCGGCAGAGGCGTAGATTTCGGGGGGGACGCAGGGATACGTCCCCCTCAATATTTAGAACACAGGCATTACCCCCTGAATTTTGTGTTTTCCTTTACATAAATAAAGACATTTCCACCATAAATTGATGCAGAAAAGGCACAAATTGGTGCATAGAAATTCACCAGAATGCAGGAAATGAAGTGTTTGACGCTCAATTTCCTGGGGGAGGACCCCCAGAGCCCCCACTTAATGTGCCCCCCCCCCCACTTAATGTTCAAACAAAAGCAACACCACTGATTCCCGGCCATGTCACACAGTAGGAACTCTGTGTCTGGTGTGTCAGTCCTCCACCACAGTGAATGTGCAGTTCATCTGGTGGAGTCTGTACCCTCCCAGACTGAACCTGACCGGGAATTACAGAAGAATGGCCCAAAAAAGATAATTTGTGTAATATAGGCATTGATCATTTGTGGATCATCTTTTTAAACTTAATCAAGTGTTTTCATTCACTGTTTATCTGATTTATATTATCTGCATACACTTGTAAGCTTGTTGATTGATTTCAACAAACTTAATTGATCAATTATATTGACAAAAAGCAGAATACACTGTTAGTCCTCTGGACCAGGCTCGAAACAGCCCCTGAAGTAGACGACGGCTTCGAAAGTGAGGAAAAAAGAAGGAAGGAGAGAGAGAAGGAGAGAGGGAAGGATGAGGGCTGGAGAAGTAATGAGAGGCAGATCAGGGAGAGGAAAGGATGACTGGAGGGCAAAAAACAACAGAATTGATAGGGACAAGAATCCCCTGAGAAGATGAGAAAATGAAAAGGCTGTTGAAAGATAAATTGGGATGGGAACTGGCCAGCCATCTCACAAAGCATTAAAATCACTATTAGGAGGGGAAGCACGTGCACTGATTCCCGACCCTGCTTGCGATTCAGCTTCTGATTCACGTCCCCGTTCCTCGTGTTGCGGACGCTACCTCATCTTGACTGCACGTGTGATGTCACACGCACACGGGTCGGAGGGGACCGGGCGAACGGGGGGGCGTACGCAGGTGGCGTGCTCAGTCGCAATTGCGCCGAATGTCCGGTATGAGGAAAAGTACCGAGGAGAAGCGTCGGTCTGCGAAGATCTGCGCAGATCTCTCGCGTCGTGTTTCTGGGTCAAAGGTGACCAAGCTGTCCGCAGTCATTAGTTTTGATGAAGAGCCGTATTGTTAGTATTAGCAATGGCGGAAATGTAAACCATTTTGTAATGAAAGCCCTTGTGCTAGGTTTGGGGTTTTTTGCTGTCAGAGATTATTTTCTGCGTCTGGCTCTTCGGTACAGCAGATGTTTTTCTTAGTGCTAGTGAAGATGACAGTTCTTTTCTGTATGGAAAAAAGAAATGTTACACTTTCATTTATATCTTTATTCCTTCATTTCCATCGCAGGAAGGACAGACCCATTGTATATGCAGTGCCCCAACAGAGCTGAAGCATTGTAATAATATGTAGTCTAAGTGCTATATGAACTACAATGAGATTTTTATGTGGGCAGAGGTTGACGAGTCAGTAGATGTTGACCGGCCAACGTTTCTTTTGCAAAACATATGAAAATCAAGTTAAAATGTAAAGTTCTTATTAATTTATGTAACCTTTATTTAACCTGATGATGGTGGCTGAGAATAAATTAACAGCACTGACCCTGCCAAGGAGGCCTGCGTCAAAAATGCAAGAATTCATACAAATTAGAGTTCAAAAAGTGTTCATGGTGTGAATATTTTTGTGATGTGATGTGACTTGCTCTACCCAGTTGTATCCTCACAACCTCTCTTTCCATCTATTTCCCTGGCTCTCTCACACCCCCTCCCACCTGTCCCGACCCCTCCCTGACCCCTCCCTGACCCCTCTCTTAGCCCGGCCCTGAGTTTGGCTTTCCCCCCGTCTCCCTTGGCGATGCATCACCCGCACAGGATTGGACGGCCGCCGGGGATCATGGGCGCGGCCTTTGGCCACAGCCCGCCCCTCATCCACCCCACCCCCACTTTTGTTGCCCAGCAACCGCTCCCAGTAGCACCCCCTGGGCTGGGGTGCACAGAAAGTGGAGCGATCACCTCCGACTCCTCACAGGTGAGGGAACCCCGAAAATCACACCAAAAATCACCCCACTGTCAGTCTCCCCCAAATAGTTTCAGGCGTACTGGCCTGGAGTGGAGCTAAAGACGTCACCTCCTGTGTGAGGTGTGTGCAATCATGGACCTAAAACACTGAATGGAGAATCTGTAGCTCCCCCCCCCCATGCTTCCTGTATCCCAGGAGAGCCTGGTTGTGTCCAGAAGAGGAGAGATGGAGAGATGGGAGCTAAGGTCGCTGCAGAAGAGGTTTTTTTTTTTAAAAAAGGCTGGTCTTGCGGGGGGAGCCGTATCAAGGCCGTAATCTCGGGCTGACCTGGAGATTGGATCGCAGACTGCATCCTCACTGGTGTTTTTGGCTCCCCCCCCACCTCCTCACACACATCCTGACAGAGTGAATTACAGTGTGATGGGTAAATCCACTGTTGGTTTACAACATCCGGAGTGTCTGGTTAAATAGCGATGCAGCACATCCTTGCTGGTTTTGGCCTCGATCGGACTTGGAGGCTGAACATTTTTGTCTCATGCCAGAGGGACGAGGTGTTTCTGTGAATCATGTCCCAAGCAGGATTTTTTTTTGCACTGTTTCGTCTGTAAAAGTGTTTAAATCATAGCTCTGATTATTCCTGAAAGGAAATTAAAACTGAAAATGCCATGAATACTTTGTGTGTGTGTGTGTGTGTGTGTGTATGTGAATGCATGTGTCCGTGTGTGTGTATGTGTGCGTCCGTGTGTGTGTGTATGCGTGTGTATATGTGTGTGCGTGTGTGAATGCGTGCGTCCGTGTGTGTGTATGTGTGCGTCTATGCGTGTGTGCATGTGTGTGTATATGTGTGTTCGTGTGTGTGTGTGCGTGCGTGCGTGCATGTGTGCGTGCGTGTGTGTGTGTGTGTGTGTGTGTTTGTGTGCAGAACAAGCCCACAAGTGAGTCAGCTGTGAGCAGCACAGGGGACCCCAGGCAGCACAAGCGCCCAAAGACCAGGCCTGAGGATCAGCCGTCCAGCCCCGAACCAGGAAGTCTGCAGGTAGGGGCCAATTTGTGATTAACTGGGGAGCCTTATTGGCTTCTTATCATGAGCTTGTCTCTCTCTGTCCTTGTTTCTCTCATCTCTCTATATATCAGTTTCATCTCTCTCTGCCCATATCATTAACTATTGGATCTTTCACTCACTCACATGCACACATGCGTACATGCACACACAGACTCACAGCACATGCAAGCGTAGAACAATGTGTGAAAATTGTAAACATTTTGTCCCCTTCCCATGCAGCTCCTCTTGACTATAGGTTACAAGGAGAGAAGTCCCACTGATATTATGAGAAAGTGTAAGAAATTAAAATGAACTCTCTTTCTCTTCCCTTCTCTCTCTCTCTCTCCCCTTCTCTGTCTTTCTTTTCTCTCTCTCTCTCTCTCTCTCTTTTTCTATCTTTGTTTCTCTCTCCCTCCCGTTCTTTTCTCACTTAAATACTTTGGAGCTGTGCCTGGCTTGGCCTCTAAAGTACTGAGGCCTGTCAGCTCTAATGTGAACCAAATGTGCTGAAGAGGCACCGAACATCTTAGTTTCAGCTGGGACAGGCCTGGAGCTGTGTGCTGTAGCGCCAGTCATCACTCATGTGTGTGTGTGTGTGTGTTTCTGTGAGTGTGTGTGAATGTGTGCGTGTGTGTGTTTCTGTGTGAGTGGGTGTGCGTATGGCATAGACCTGGAGCTCTGTGCTGTAGCGCCAGTCATCATATGCGAGTGTGTGTGTGTTACTGTGTGAGTGTGTGTGTGTACGACATAGGCCTGGAGCTGTGTGCTGTAGCGCCAGTCATCACTCATGTGTGTGTGTGTGTGTTTCTGTGAGTGTGTGTGAATGTGTGCGTGTGTGTGTTTCTGTGTGAGTGGGTGTGCGTATGGCATAGACCTGGAGCTCTGTGCTGTAGCGCCAGTCATCACTCATGTGTGTGTGTGTGTTTCTGTGAGTGTGTGTGAATGTGTGCGTGTGTGTTTCTGTGTGAGTGGGTGTGCGTATGGCATAGACCTGGAGCTCTGTGCTGTAGCGCCAGTCATCACTCATATGCGAGTGTGTGTGTGTGTGCGCGCGTGCGTGCGTGTGTTTCTGTGTGAGTGTGTGCGTGTGTATGACATACAATACTGTACCTTACCCTTTTGCGTAGCACTGGAGCAGCGTCCCTTCACACCAACCGCATCCAACCTCCCCTATGGAGCTCTGAACCCTGACCCCTTTCACCCCACGCCCATTACCCCGCACGGCAACAAGAGCTTTATTACCTGCAGCTGTAGCCTCTATCCCAGACAAGCCCCCCCCCCCCCCCCCACACATTTTCAACTGACGTTTAAATATGTCATGGATAATAGAACAACCCACACGCACAGAATGGGTGGGTGGGGGAGGGGGGTTCCTCACGTGTGGCCTACACCAGGAGGTGTGTTGTTTTTTAACATTTTGTGGCCCATTTTGTTCTCTACATTTTTTCTATAATTCCTTGGTACCCCCACTGAAGGCTTAGTTAAACCGCCAGCCGTCAGTGTTCTGTTCCACAGCTCATGGTCTTGCTCTATTGAAATTTTAAGTCACATTTAAACAGCATGGCCCTACACCAGGGCTGCCCAGCCCTGTTCCCGGAGATCTACCATCCTGGAGGTTTGTACTCCAAACCTAACAAAGGGCACCTCATTCAATAGCTCCAGATTTTGTTGAGCTTCTAATTAGTAGAATGAAGTGTGCCAAATTAGGGTTGAAATGAAAACCTACAGGACGGTAGATCTCCAGGAACAGGGTTGGGCAGCCCTGCTCTAGCTGCTGAATGAGGTGTGCTTTGTTAGGGGTGGAGTGAAAACCTACAGGACGGTAGATCTCCAGGAACAGGGTTGGGCAGCCCTGCTCTAGCTGCTGAATGAGGTGTGCTTTGTTAGGGGAGGAGTGAAAACCTACAGGACGGTAGATCTCCAGGAACAGGGTTGGGCAGCCTACCCTGGTGTAAGACATGCAGAGTGTGAATGAGCTGTAACTGGAAGGCACGGCGGTGTGCTCCAGCAGGACCAGGAGGACCAGGGCGTAGTGCCGGGCGTGACGCTGGTGAAGGAGGAAGGGGAGCAGGAGGAGGGGAAGCAGGAGCCCGAGGCCGTCTACGAGACCAACTGCCACTGGGAGGCCTGCTGCAGGGAGTTCGACACCCAGGAGCAGCTGGTGCACGTGAGTGAGCATTAGCATACGTACAAAACCATACACGCACACGCATACATACAAAACCATACCTGCACATATACGTACATACATACAAAAACATACATTCTAAAAAACACACTCTGTACACATACTGTACATACAACACACACACACACATACAGGCATACATAAAAAACCACACACACACACACACACACACACAGATACAGACACACGCGCACGCACACACACCAGTCTCATCTTGATACAGCATTCAGCAATGCAGGCTGTGTAGACAGCCGTAACCTCTTCTGAGGCGTAGGGGGCGCTCATACTGTTAGCCCTTTCAAAAGCGTGGTGAACCCTGACCCCCACCTCCCCTTTACTCTGTTCACCCTCCCATGGAGCCATGCTTCTCCAAGGAGGTATCATAGAAATAAAACTTACACTGCACCCCCCTCACAATGGACTTCTCCCCCCAGTGATATACAGCATGTGGTCTATTGTTTTATGGACCAGGACAGGCAAAGGCCTGTGTTGTGTTTAAGGCTCCCATAGACTAGTTTCCGGGTTTTCATTCATCTGCTTGGGTCTTGGCCCCGTTCATGTTCCGTTTTTGTAGTTCCAGATGAAGCACTGGAGGGTAATGGATTCACCCCCCCCCCCCCCCTGTTTTTGGGGGCTTTTGAAAAACCAGACGACCGCACCGCTTCCTTTTGCTCTCCGCCATGACCCGCCTGGTGGAGCGGCGTGATCTGAGAGAGCGCTCGTTTGAGTTTGCGTTGTGCGTCCCAAGCGCTGGGGTCCAGGTTCAAGCAGTGCTGGCGATGGGGTCCAGGTTCAAGCAGTGCTGGCGATGGTGGTGATGGGGATGATAATTACTAGCCCTGCTTATGTGCATACCTCAGCCACACACAGACGCAGTTTTAGCAGGCCGGAAATCTAACAGTCTAACTGTTTTTAGTCACCCCATCCACAGATAAATAAACAATCTATTGGACACACTTAAGTATGATCACAGAGTCTCCACCTGATAAATTTAAAAAGGAAGATAGTCACACGTAGGTGGAAGATGAATTCATAAGTATCTCCAAAAAATGTAGCTTGCATAACATTACATTTGCATAAAGGTGCCCAATAATATTACTCAGTTTCCTTTTGAATTTTATCTGGTGAACAGACCCCTAGACTCCTCTGTGTGGCATTTTTTTCTGTTTATAGCCAGTAAAAAATTAATGAACACAACATGCATCTGTCCATTGGTTTCTATCAGTGGCTGTGCATGGAATTATTTAAGAGAACAAAGCAGCACAGCAAATTTAGGGCCTTAAATGCTGTCAGCGGTGTATCCAACCATTCCTTCCCGTGTGAAAAAATAGTATGCTAAAGTATATCTGAAGCATACTATTTTATACTTCAGAATACTTTAAATGTAATTTAAGTTTACATCAAGTATGCTTAGTATGTTATTTTTTCACATGCATTCCCTCTAACACCGGCTCCCTGATTCTGTGGACTTGGACTGAATTTGGATTTTATTGCCGGGGTAATGTTATGAGGAGGTGGGGGGGGCTGGAGCTCCCAGTCGGGATGTCTCAGCCAAAATGCGGTCACGCCTGTCCCAGGACGGGTCGTCCCTAAGACGTCACCGCCGTGTGGAGCGTTGGCCCGCGCCCTAACCGAACGAGGACCTTGACCCCAGTCACCCACCACAAATTACTACCCAGCGCCGGGTGCCCGTGATTTTCCGGATTAGGAGAAGAAAGAGGCGCGTCTGACCCAAAGAGAAAGAGAGAAAGTGGAAAAACAAACGCGGGGCGCATGTCATATTCGGGGTTCACGCCGGGTTTTCAGTCGCCGGTTTATTTTTATCGCGGTTTTAGCTTTTGAGCCGAAACGCCACAAACGTTCACTGCTTCTGTGGAGCTCGCGAAGGTTCAAAGTTGCATTCCCATCCCACTTTTCCCTTTCCATCTCGAGTGCCACCCGATGCCAGCTCTTTTGCCGTCGTGCTGTGGAGCAGACTTACGGCGACTTGCGAATTCCCCTGCTCTCAGGGAGAAGTAATGTATGTGGGCTCCACTGAGTTTCTGGTAGAAAGAATAAATTGTGAATTGTGTCTCCTGGCCCCCTGCTCTGGGTCATTGGTAAAATGGATTAGGCATGGATTAGGATTAGTCATATCGTCTGTCTGGAGCGCACTGACCTTCACTAAATTACACATTCCAGTTTTAACCCCTCAGTCACCCCCTCTGCCTTTTCTTTCCCTCTTTGTCACTCATCACACTCGTTTTATCTCTTTTATGAAGGACTTCTGGATCCACACCACAGCAGAGAATGAGAATTTGTTGGTCTGTGTCTGATAGAACTACTCGGAGTTGCGTTTTGAAGTTTATCTGGTAAACAGACCCCTCCAACTCCTCTGTGTGGCATTTTTTTTAACGTTTTCAGTCGTTAAAAAATTAACGAACACAACATGCATCTGTCCATTGGTTGATATCCATTCATTAGGATTGCTGTGAGATGCTGAACCTCCTGCAGACTATAAAGGTGACAGAGGGACACCCTGCCTCACAGTTCTCTGTGAAGGACAAGCTCTTCCAGGAGCATGGTAGTGTGGTTTCTGTGAAGAACAAGCGCTTTCCGGGAGCATGGCAGTGTGGTTTCTGTGAAGGAGAGGTTCTTCTAGGAGCATGGCTGTGTGGTTTCTGTGAAGGAGAGGTTCTTTTAGGAGCATGGCTGTGTGGTTTCTGTGAAGGAGAGGTTCTTCTAGGAGCATGGCTGTGTGTTGTCTATGAAGGACAAGTTCTTCCAGGAGTATGGGAGTGTGTTCTCTGTGAAGGACAAGTTTTTCCCGGAGGATGGTCATGTGTTCTCTGTGAAAGGACAAGCTCCTTTGCAGGAGTGTGGCAGTGTGTTCTCTGTGAAGCACAAGCTTTTTCAGGAGTGTGGCAGTGTGTTCTCTGTAAAGGACGAGCTCTTTTGCAGGACCATGTCTGTGTGTTCTCTGTGAGGGAGTCAGATGTTTGCTACAGGCGTCTGTCTCTGTGCTCTTTAGTTCCCCTTCTCTTCATAACCTTGTTGTCAATCTGCACTTCAGCCCGGAAGGACTCTAAAAAACAGACACGATGCTGTAGGGGAGCTGCAAATTGCCATTTTGGCTGGTTGGACTGAACCCTTGATCTCCCCATGGCCCGCCCCCCACCCCTCCGAGATTAAAAGTTGCCACGGCAGCAGAACTGTCAGAGCCCATTGCGATGGGGTGTGGGCCGGACGTGATGGGAAGTGACAGAGTTTTGCTTGAAATCCCGGAAAAATCCAGGATTGGCTCCAGGCTCATTCCTTTGCACAGTAGTATCCAGGGGGAGGAAGGAAGGAAGGACAGAAAGAAAGAAAAGGAAAGAAAAAGAAAGGGAAAAATTAAGAAAGAGAAAGAAAAAGGAAGAAAAAAGAAAGAGAAAGAAATACATCAATCTCCCCATCATTCTTTCCCCCCAGTGAGGAGGAAACCAGGGAATAGTATCTGTGGTCTTTGTGGTCTGACACCTTTTAGGGTTAAAGAGTGAAGAGAGCCAAGCTGGGGAAAACATGCTGTTCTAATCAGGGACTTCTCACATTCAAAACTAGACTGTGAACAGAGGAACCATCCATCATGATTTCACAATTCATGAGTTTATACTGTAGGAGTTCCACCTGGTTTTTCAGTGCGGAGACCTAAATATCTCACTTCTAATACTCAGCTCATTAGCATCTCCGGTGCACCCTGCCCTCTTGTGGTATTATTCTGATATTACAGCTACCCAGTTTCTACAGTCTGGTTGGGTCTTTCTCTCGTCAACTTTACTTCATACATGAGAAATCTTGGAAAAATCCAAGCAAGTTTTTGTTTGTGTACTGAGTGTGATGGTGTGTGTTCTGAGTGTGATGGTGTGTATTCTGTGTGTGATGGTGTGTGTTCGGTGTGATGTTGTGTGTTCTGTGTGTGATGGTGTGTGTTCTGTGTGATGTTGTGTGTTCTGTGTGTGATGGTGTGTGTACTAAGTGTGGTATTGTGTGTAATAGTGTGTGTACTTGAGTGTGATGGTGTGTGTACTGAGTGTGATGGTGTGTGTACTGAGTGTGATGGTGTGTGTTCTGAGTGTGATGGTGTGTATTCTGTGTGATGTGTGTTCTGTGTGTGATGGTGTGTGTTCTGAGTGTAATGGTGTGTGTACTTGAGTGTGATAGCGTGTGTACTGAGTGTGATGGTGTGTGTTCTGAGTGTGATGGTGTGTATTCTGTGTGATGTTGTGTGTTCTGTGTGTGATGGCGTGTGTTCTGAGTGTAATAGTGTGTGTAATAGTATGTGTACTTGAGTGTGATGGTGTGTGTACTAAGTGTGGTATTGTGTGCTCTCCCCCCTACAGCACATAAACAGCGAGCACATCCACGGGGAGAGGAAGGAGTTTGTGTGCCGCTGGGAGGAATGCTCTCGGGAGCAGAAGCCCTTCAAGGCGCAGTACATGCTGGTGGTGCACATGCGCAGGCACACCGGCGAGAAGCCGCACAAGTGCACGGTGAGCCCCGCCCTGTCCTGCCACGCCCCGACCAGCCACGCCCCGCCCTGCCCAGCCACGCCCCACCCAACCATGCCCAGCCCACCCTTGCCGCACCCTTTCCTGCAACGCCCTGCCCTGCCACACCCTGCCCCGTCCTATCCTGCTATGCCCTGCCCAGCCGTGCGCCACTCTGCCCAACCACACCCTTACCTGCTATACCCTGCTCTGCTACACCAAGCCAACCCCACTAACAACCAGCATTAATGGGCCAGAGTGCTGATTGACCTCAAGTGCATTCTGGGAGTGCGGTGCTGCAGATGTTTGACAGTGTGGTCAGATCCACAGGACTTGCTGATGAAACTGCAGGACACCATCAGCAACAGTTCCTCTGTCTCAGACTCTCTATTTAATCACAGGCCACAAACGAGACCCTTTTCTTCCACATCATACATCATATGCAAACAATTTAAAGCTGTTTTGGCTTCCCTACACGATTTTGACATTTTATATTAAGAAGTTGAACTGGGTGCCAAAAGTTGGCTGTACTTTATGAAAACCTAATGTACCATTTATGTAGGATGTCAAAATATTTTGTATTGATTTGAAATGTGTGGTTAGTCACGATTTTATGCTTGTGCTTTTTGGACACCATGTAGAATAATGGGGGGGGGGAGGAAAAGATGTGTATACGATGGTATATAATAATATTATATGGATTGATTATTGCTCACTTGTGCCTAATAATTGATATAATGTGTTATTGTGTGTAATTTTACACAGTTTGAGGGCTGTGTGAAGGCGTACTCTCGGCTGGAGAACCTGAAGACTCACCTGCGCTCCCACACCGGAGAGAAGCCCTACGTCTGCGAGCACGAGGGCTGCAACAAGGCCTTCTCCAACGCCTCCGACCGCGCCAAGCACCAGAACCGCACACACTCCAACGAGGTACTGACACAGCGACCGTACCAGAACCGCACTCTAATGAGGTTCTGACACAGCGTCCGCACCAGAACCACACGCACTCCAACGAGGCACTACTGACACAGCGACCGCACCAGAACTGCACACACTCCAACGAGGTACTGACACAGCGACCGCACCAGAACTGCACACACTCCAACGAGGTACTACTGACACCACGACCGCACCAGAACCGCACACACTCCAACGAGGTACTGACACAGCGACCGTACCAGAACCGCACTCTAATGAGGTTCTGACACAGCGTCCGCACCAGAACCACACGCACTCCAACGAGGTACTGACACAGCGACCGTACCAGAACCGCACTCTAATGAGGTTCTGACACAGCGTCCGCACACTCTCCAATGAGGTACTGACACAGTGAAAATCCACTCTTCAGCAAGCCCCACTGCATTATAAAGCATGTGCCTTGCTGAGTACTGACTGTGGGGTTTTAAACCTTGACGTTCATCCAGACCTGTTCTGTATTCCTATAATAAACCCTCCCTCTTCCCCCCCCCCCCGTTCAAACTCCTCCAATGCCAGTCCCTGCCCACCAGTTTCACCAGTTTCACCAGCACAGTCTAAAACCCTGCGCTGAACCCCCCTGCTCTCCTTCCGCAGAAGCCCTACATCTGCAAGATCCCGGGCTGCACCAAGCGCTACACGGACCCCAGCTCCCTGCGCAAGCACGTCAAGACCGTGCACGGGCCCGAGGCCCACGTGACCAAGAAACGGGGCGACGCCCACCCCCGCCCCCCGGCGCAGCCCCGGGACCCCGGCGGCCACGGCCAGGGCAGGCCCCCGGGGCAGGCTCCCCACGGGGGGGTCCCTGACCGAGGGGACTGCAACCGCGCCGCCTCCGAGGACGCCTGCGTGAGGGCGGTGAAGACTGAGAAACCTGCGGTGTGTCATCCGTACTTACTCAGACTCGGTCTGGAAACTGAGCGTAAAGACTTCAGACTGCAGTTTCTGTTTTATGGGGGTGTATATATACGTTTCCGCTTCACAGTCTGGCCAGGTGACGTTTCCGCTAAAGCCCGTGTTCATCCTGTGCTGACATGCTTTGCGGTCTGATCGGGGGACGTTTCCGCTAACATCTAACGTTGCGTAGCTCAACTGGGGGAATACAGAGTGACTGTGCAGCTCCGGTGGGGTCTGCAGAGTCACTGTGCTACTCTTGTTGCCACTGGGGTCATCATTAAGTTTCACTCTAAACTGCCATTGGTGTATTCTGTTTACAGGGAGTCAGCAGGGTTTGTGAAAGAGACAGCTATGGCCCCAATACTACGCAGTTGCAAAACATTCTACTGGATCAGCATTATGTAAACCTTAGGTTTTCCATATACAGTGTAGTCATGTGTGGTGTTGTTGGAAAGCTGATGTCATGGGGAACAAGTTGGTTTCATCAATGGTGTGGTACAGTGTCCACTGAATGAAGATCCTGGAACACCATTCCAAAGTGAACGATGAGTAATCCAAGTTACCTATGAGTCAGCAGCCAGCTGGACTACAAAGGTTAACCTGGTTTGATAGGCTTACAGAGATGGGGTTTTTCAGGGTATTTTGAGACTGAAAGGAGCGCTTCATGAAAGGCGTTGTGTTCTTTTTAATTGGGGTGAGAACATGAGGGTTTTTTCAGAATCCTGCAGAAATTAGTTCCTCTGGTCATTGTTCTCGCTAGTCTAGTCCCTTAGTTCACGGACAGCTTTGTTTTACGTGAGCGTAAACAACCCAATTTGGCACTCGCCAGCCACCAGTCCCAAACAAAGTCGTCGTCTGTCCTCTTTTCAAAAGGAGCACAAACAACTTGGATTTCCAGTCCACATATTTGATTATGTCATCCTGTTTGCTGGAGAGCTCGGTGCAATTCCAAAGCCATGGGCCTGCACCATATAAATGCCATTTGCAGTTGGAAAATTAGCATTGTTATTAAGTAGGAAGACGAAATAATACATATTTGTGTTTGACCATAAGGAACTAATTGAAACTGATTTATAACTGATGTATTTTTAATTACTTTACTCAACACTGTCTATTTGGTGGGTTCAGGGTATGAAAAATCATGTAAGTGATAAACAAAGTAAATTGCTTAATGTTCATATACATTAGCATTCTACATCATTTCAAAATCATACTGTATGGTGGTTGCTTTGACCCAGTGTTTCTTAAACTACGGGCTGAGACCCAAAATGGGTCATGGGAGTGTATGAGATTTGTCCCGGAATGTGTCTGCAGTCCACTAGGCTATGCTAGTATATTTGACAGGTCCCCGAAAGGTGCTAAATTTCTCATTTGGGTCCCAGTATTAAACAGTTCAAGAAGCAGTACTTTAGACTTCAGAGGCCTCTTACATTGACAGTGTTGGTCATCTGGTGTAAATCATCAGGTGTTTTCTCTCCATTTCTCCCCCCACCTCTCTCTCCAGGCATCTCAGCCTAGCCCTGGCGGTCAGTCTACACACAGCAGTGGCCAGTCCCCCCTGAGCGCCCACTCCGGTAGCGAGGTCCAGCTCTCCCTAAGGTGGTGCCCCGTGGGTGAAGAGGAGGAGGAGGATGAGGGTGATGAAGAAGCTCCCATAATGGACTCCACCGTGTCAACCGGCACCCTGGCCCTGCGTGGCCGTGGAAACGCTGCCCCTCTGCGGTGGGTGGAACACATCAAGGTGGAGCGGCTGAAGCAGGTGAACGGCAGCCTGCCCCGCCTGAGCCCCACGGCGCCCCCTGGAGGCCCCGTGCTGCCGCCCATCACAGGGGGTAAGGCCTGCTTTCATTCGATTTGCTCACAGGTTGAGAGTCCAGACTGCTTATTGTTTTTTGGAGAGAATTATGCCTTCTGAACTGTGCGTATTAATGGTCTGTCATAATTACAATGTTAACTAACCATAGTAATGTGCCCTCCTGGTGTAGCCCAACTTGCTTGCCTGGTGAAACCTTATGAAACAGATTTAGGCCTGTACTGATAAAGTGCAGATTTAGGATTAGGCAGGATCAGGTTTCCCCTTTCCATATCATAACCTTACTCTTCATGAGACAACACAGGCCATAGATCAGTGGACTGATATTTTTGGAATAGTTATACTGATCTGAACTGGGGTCTGAAATGGATGATCAAATTTTTAAAGAACACTTAAGGTGAATGCCTCTTCCCTTTAAGCTTACTGACTGAGTTTTCTCCCCCCTGCCCACACTTGTGTCCAGGAAGGGGCAGCTACGGGGGAGTGTCCCTGCGGCCGGAGCTGTCGGGGACGGACGTGACGGTGCTGAGCCTGCTGAAGGAGCGCCGGGACAGCGGGGGCAGCGCGGTGAGCTCCGCCTACCGGAGCGCCAGCCGCCGCTCCTCCGGCATCTCGCCCTGCTTCTCCAGCCGCCGCTCCAGCCAGGCCTCCCAGCCCGAGGCCGGCCACCACGGCCACCCGCGGCGCCACAACCTCAGCGCCACCGACTCCTACGACCCCATCTCCACCGACGCCTCGCGCCGCTCCAGCGAGGCCAGCCAGTGCGGGGGAGGCGGGCCGGGGGGCGCCCTCACCCTCACCCCCGCCCAGCACTACCGCCTGAAGGCCAAGTACGCGGCCGCGACTGGAGGTGCTCCCCCGACACCGTTGCCTAGTATGGAAAGGATGAGCCTGAGGACTCGCATGGCCATGATGGGGGACTGCCAGGACACCGTTCAACATGCACTGCCCCCGCTGGCGGGGAGGACTCATCGCGGCAGCTTTGGGAGAAATGAGGTCTGTGGTGCATTCCCTCAAGAGGTCATGGGTAATTCTCTGAGGAGGGCCAGCGACCCAGTCCGGACTCAAAACCACGACCCCCTCAACCTGCCCAGGGTGCAGCGTTTCAACAGCCTCCACGACCTGAACCCCCTGCCCCCGCTTCCAACTCACCACCTCCCCATGGAGGGTAGAGGCCCGAGCCTTCAGGGGTACATGCGCTTCAACGGGAACCCCCAGCCAGGCCCTCCCCCGGCCCATCCAGAGAGCATCAGGGAAAACACGGAAATGGAGACCCTTGCAGTCAAGCAGAGAGGAGGAGCAGAGGTGATCGGGGTCCCTCTGCTCGGGGAGGAGGACATGCTGCCCGATGACGTGGTGCAGTACCTCGTTTCTCAGAGCCAGGGAGGGACGTACGGAACAGCCTCCGCCGGTACGTCTAGGAGCAGGAACCCTAACGGGATGCCATTGGGTCAGCCGTACCAAAGCTCGGGACGGCAGGCGCAGGTCGGCGACTCCGGTGTGGAGGCCATGCCCGTGCAGTGGAACGAGGTGAGCTCAGGGAGTGCAGACAGGTCACCCGAGATGTGGAGCCAGAGCGCCGGCAGCCCTTTCAGCGCATTTGGCAACATGATGGTACAACAGCAGCAGCAGCAGCTACCGCCAATGCCCATGGAGGTCCAGCATCCATATTCCCACCTCCAGAGTGACTTCCAGGAGGTTAACGTTGACAGAAGTTTCACTGATCACTGCTGCAAGCAGGAGACAGAGGCAGTTACCCGAAATCCATGCAGAGCCGCCTCCTTAGAGGTTTCCCATGAGATGCAAATGAGTAATCCGTCCATGCACCAGGTAGCCCAGACCATTTCCCAAGTGCCCATGGGTCTGATGCGGTCGGCCTGTCCAGGTCCACCTCAATTCACCAAACCTCAAGCCAGCTTTCAGGAGAACCATTCTGCACACAGGCTATTTCACAGCAACCCATTGCTCCCAGAGGCTGGATCACAAGACCCTGCCACACACATCCACTTCCAGGGAGTATCCACACAGCAGCAGCCCAGTGGAGCCTACAGGATCTTAGCCAGACAGCAGGGCTACCCGACCATGAGGAGTACTGGCAGTAACCCCACTCTCAGCCAGCAGCAGGGATTGAGCCTAGCGGGAGCAAGGAGTGGGAGTACGACTAACGACTTGCACACCAGTCAGTTGAACCTGAAGATGGAGGATCGTCCCCAGGCTGGCCCCTCAACCCAGCTGCAGTTGGGCTTCCTCAGCCAGGGTTTCCATCACCTCCATGCCTCGTCCTCCCAACTGCCCTCCTTCTCCAGTTCCCATGGCAACATCCCACCCACCGCCACCAACAACCCCGCCCTGCCCTCTCCGGGGAACGGCCGGGTGACTAGCACGGCAGAGGACGCCGCTGCAGGTCCCTCGAATGGTGCGGCGCTTGAATTCGACGCCGTCTTAGACGATGGGTACGAACGCGGTAGTCTGTTCTCGGAGGTCCTGAGCCCCCGTATGTTCAGGAACCTCTCCCGGACTTCGTCCCGCCTCGCTGGCCCCCGTGCCTCTGTGGCCTTGCACAGCATGCCTTCTGGAGTCAGCAACATGGCCATCGGCGACATGAACTCTCTACTCACCACTCTTGCCCAGGAAAGCCAGTTTCTTGCTGCGATGCAGTAGGTGCTCGGCAGATTGTGCATCTGCAAAAAAGGGAATGTGGAAGAGGAGAAAGGAAAATGTTTTCGTTGTCGTTTTAAACTAATCCCCTGAAAGCAGGGGGGGCACAAGACCTGTGTATTTCCATTTTATGGAATTAAGGCTGTATTCTGGCCCTTATTTTATATTGTTTTATAATAATAATAAATTGAAGAAGGTCCTTCAACCCAGTTAGACTAAAGCAGAGTTCTGCAATGTTGACGTTTACTTGCCAAGACTGTTGGCATGAATGTGCAAATGCATTCAATATCAAGGTCAAATTTAAACTGGTTTTTTGCTTTGTCAGCACCTTGAAGGGCAGGAAGTTGTCCTCATGTCAACGGGTAATAAACTGCATTCAGATCACTCCAAAATAATGTTTTTTTTTATTTACCATGCATCAAATCAGTGTTTTAGTGATATACAGTGAGTCTTCCATGTAATTTGGTTCTCTGACATTCCAGGTAAATATACAGTTTTCAAACATGACTATTTTCAAATCTTTTCTTTTAAAGACACAGTACAGTCCACTGGCAACCCGTGAGTAAAAAATGGGAGAGGACAATAAGTTCAATTAAGAATTTTAAATTCTTCATGAAAATTGTTTGGAAAACAAGTCTGTCGCCTTCAGTTGAATATTGTGGCTAGGCCTTATATGAAGACAATATTTCTGCTGTTTTCATGCACTTAAAAATGTTCACTGCAAGTGTGCAGACTTGGAGAGACCATCAGTTTCTTTATTACAAACAAAGGTGCATGCCATGTATAAGAGGGCTCATGTTTTGCTATGATGTTTACGCACTTCACATTCAGTTATGTTTTAGTCCGGACCTGCCTCCAGTATCTTACTGTTATAGTGAAGATGATTTAATGTAATCCAATCCCATTGTTACCATCTAAATAATTATTGTTACCACATTAAAGACAGTTTATAAAAACTACTATGCTGCTGATGTTTGATCCTTTCTAAAACTGGCAAACAGCCACAGTAAAACATTATGAGGATTACAATTAAATAAATGGATGTATATTTCACACATTATCAAATATTAGAATAGATAATGGAGTATGTGTATACATTAATACAATTTTTATATAATGAAATATATGGTCTATATTTGACTAGATTTAAAATGTGTTCTTTTTAAATCTATTCAAATATGGATTTCATATATAGTCATAATACATAATTTATTATATAATCATAATACTGAAATAATTTGTCATTTGGGTCTCATTGTATTTTTAAGCATGATGTGTCTATTGTAATGGCATGAAAAGATCATGAAGTGTATGCCTTATTTCTCTTGTAACCTGAAAAAAAGAATATTTCACAGTGAAGTTTTAAAACTTAGTGATTTGTGAAACATGAAAAATCACACATCAGCTTTAAAACAAAAAAAAAAACCAATGGAGTGTTTGTGGAAAGAGAATTGTGCCATTTGATAGGCTGAATTTTGTGCTTATGAAGAAAACTAGCTATAGAATATGGTTTTTCTTGCCTCTATCCTACCCAATTAGTGTGTTTAACTGCATGTTGAAAATGCCACATGGACTCTGTGCTGGGATCCCATGGGTCTTCACCAGGGGGACCAAAATGCAAGTGTTTGTGAGTGGGAAACACGTAACTCCTTTTTAACTGACAAGTTTTTAATAAAAAAGGAAATTTTATTAACTTGTACACTTTGAGCTTCCAATCGACAGTAAAGATTCAATTCGAAATATGACATTTGGTTAGTTGAAGCACACAGCCCATTTCTAACAAAAGGAGCTTCGTTTCGTGCCACTGTGGCTGAACACAAAGAGGACGCGTATGCAAAGCACTGAACAGTGAAGAAGGGGAAACGCGCCTCGGTCGCCACCGGTACTGGAAAAGACGGTGAGTAAAACAAGAAATCTTTTTTTCTCACACATTTTCCACGCTCTTACTTGAGTCACATGCGGATGAAACATCTGCATCGAGGAGTGGACAGAAGTCCAGGTACTCAGGAACCAGGGATCGAAAATGAAAAGCCCACTGGGACCTCAGCTCCTTCATGCTGCACCTTGTTCCTATGTCAAACAGATGCGATTACCTTACCACTCTCCAAACGCTCGGGTCTGTTTGAGTGAGAAACTCAAAACCCGAAGTCATAATGTGACCTCGGCTTTAGCTAATTATACCTGAATTACCGACTGTCCTTTATTTCCAAACCCAGAAAAGACAGCGCTGTTCTGAGGGCGATATTTGTGCCAGCCGGAGAAAGCCTTATTTGAGAAACCGCACCTTAACCTAACCTGACCCCCCCCCCCTTTGCCCTCCACTCTTCCACAAGTTTTTTTTATTTGATTAACTGCAGTAAGTATCTGCGCTGACTCCTGCTGCCCATCTGCTGTAAACGATAAAGTTTAAGGAAACTGTTGGAGAAAAGCACCATTCAGAGGTAGTGACCAAGTTTTGCCATTGAATAATATGACATTGATATTCCAGGACACAAAGCTGGGAGTGACAATCATTAACACAGAAACTGGGTAACTATTTTACAGTCTGTGCTAGTCTGTAGGACTCTCAAATCCATAAAGCAATCCTCCTGTGTGGCACATTTGTTTGTTAGCATTTTTTCCATAATCTCTCAGGGGAGGGCACCATCTAGTGCAACAAAAAGATAATACCAATTTCAGTCAATAGCAATGGGACAGTCCATTGAAAGGATATACATTTAATAGCAAGATTGCATAATCTTGCTATTAAATGCCTTACTGGTTGTTGTAATATTATTTGTAATAAAAGAGTATTACAACAACATCCTAACAGAAACAGCCTGCTTGGACCTCTGTGCAATGCACCTGGAACACAGTGTGGGTAAAAGTTAATTATCCATAGAGTAGTAATAATGACTTGTTATTCCCCAGATAAAGGCTTGATCCAGTGCAGCCTCCTAATTGCCCCAGCTGGGATTATCCCTAAAGCCAGACTATTCTAATTCTGGCACACATACTCTATAATGTGTCCAGCTGTGTCTATGCAGCACCAAAATATGAATTTCCATGACACTGAAGGTAGGGGAAGTAATTGTTCAGCAAAGAGGGTGTTGACTATGTCTTTGAGACAGAGACCTTTAGTCATTAATCACAACATATATTAATTCTAGTTTCTGGACCCTCTCTTCTTAAAGTCTCCCTTGAACCAAAATCCAAATTTGAGCTGAATCATTTAGGAAAACTGACTGGGCTAAATGACAGCAAAAGCTCAATTAATTTGCGTCAACTGGAATGGTTGTATTTTCCAAGTGGAAAACAAGATGAATTGGGCGATTTACCAGAATCCAAACTTCAAACCCAGACTGAAAATGGACACGCCTACATAGTGCCTGGCAAAATGTGTATATTTTGGGTAGGCTACATGTCTGGGATCATGGGCTGATTTAATTCTCATGTAACATATTGCTAAAATAAGGAGATTTAATGTATTATAAATGTGTATATTAATGCTCACACGGTCGTATAAACACTGGTAGTACAGTATAGACTTGCAGTGTGTGTTTTAACAAAAACGTCAAACCAAACTAACAGAAAGCTAACCAATAGCTTTGTTACTCTTTAAATCAATCACCTTTCCATTCACATAGTCTGCATTACAAACATAAATTTTAAGTGCAGATAAAGTCAGCGCTGTCTACCTAACTAGCAAATAATAATAATAATAATAATAATAATAATAATAATAATAATGGTCTTTACCTGGTTATATGCACGATACAGGTAATACAGGTTATTATTTTTCCTGTGTGGGTCAAAATAGGACTGCCCCATTCTCTGCTTTGTCTGTTAAAATGAGGAAGATTTCAAAGTTAGACTCAGTCCAAACGGATTAACGTTACCATGGTATCGTGAAGATTAGCCATTCAGTCTCAGTTTTTAATAAGAAGGTACGACATGGTTCTGTGGAAAAGACTAGGAGGAGCTAATGCTAAGTAATTGTATTTTATTTTTTAATGTGTTACGTTTTCAGAGTAGGGTTTCATGCGTAATCTCGCATTGCTTTTCCAATTAGACGTTGACAACGTTAATGTTTCATTGATAAATGTCAACGGCGTCCAAAATGAAAGGGACAAAACGGAGAAACCTGAGAACTTCGAGGTTATTAACCCTCCTTAGCTACGAGAGTGAGACGATTTGTTACTTGGAGACATGATCATGGGGAGTTGAATGACCAGCCCGCGGCGTGCTAGTTAGCTATCTAACATTAAAGTTGTCTAGTTATTAGTCTGTAAGTCTGGCGGACCACTGCACATTGCCAGTGGTGTTCCTGGTATTCTCCGTGCCCGTGACAAATCAAACGCGGGGTATTTTGCGCATGATACAGTTTGCATGCAGCTGACACAGAATGGACGAACGGAGACCACTGATGCCCAGCCCGTTAGTAAGTCCTCCGAAACCGGCATTGGTGAATTGGAAGGTTGCTGTCTTTGACCAAATGTAGCGCTAGTCTAGTAGATAGTAGGAGGTCCTGTCCGAGCGGTTCAGCTAGCGAACCGTCCTGCAACTTTTAGTTGTTGCCTTAGACTAACTTGTTGGTTCAGGAGTCTGTGGTTGGAATTAAGTAAGTTAAATGGTTTATTTAGCTCGCTAGCTGTAGGCTATTAATGTCCAGCTAATGTTAGCAATCTTTTCAGTGGGATTATCAGTGGGAGAAACGAATTTCAACATTCAGCGCGCCACCGAGACGTAAGTAGCAACAGAGTCTATTGACATTTAATGAACCAGAAGCCATAAAGTAATAAAGAAATAATTACCAGTGTTCATCTTCAGTTAGTCATTGGTTTCGCATTTGATTTGTTTCCATGTTTGCACAGATGACGTGCTGGGGGAAACAAATGGGGTAAGTAGGCTGCTACTAGCCGTCATATCTTGGAACTGAAAGTGACAACAAAACTATAGCGACCTAAGCCCACATTTCACTCTACTAAATCGCTGAGTAATTTGAAACTTTGGAGTAAGCATTGGTGGGCAGCTATATGCCGTGCCAAAACTGTGGCATTTAGATGTAGTCATTTGTTGCTAACTATTTCATATATCATTAAAATACAGAAAACATGAGTCAAATGACGAGGCTAAGTATGTTTTAGACTACTGGTTTATGCACTCATTATATTGATGTAGACTATTTACTTAGTTGTACGCACCGCGTAAGATGTCCAAAGGTATGTTGGCAGGTAGTAAGCGATTTTGCATTCAACGGCTTGCTATTTCAACTAATATACTTAAAATTTTGCCAGTGTTAACATAATTAACATATTTCTTAATCTGTCGCTAATATGGAGGTTGTTACTGCTGAAAGTTTGTACAATGTACCTATTGCTTGCCTTCTCAGGGGATCTGTCTTTCTCAGCTGATGCAACAGCTGGATGAATTGAATTTGAGGGGAGAAGAACCCACATCAAAGGTAATGGGGGTACCTTTTTCAACACTGACTTCCTGAATGCAGTCTTTGCTTGCATAATCCATTGATATAAATGTACAAGGATTGTCCGAAATTTAGCAAGGGTCTAATAAAGATAAGTCACTGTGATGGTGCTGTAGGGTATAGTTTGCAGTTTCTTTTCCATTTTTGAATCTAAAAATGAGAAATTCATTTGGATGGTTTGCAGAGGAAATGTTTGATCATATTCTTCTTTCAGTTTAAGGACACTGTAGAGAAATGTGTAAATTTGGGACAAAAATATTCCAAGATATTTCTACCAACACTCAACTCTAAGTGTAATTTGAGCACTGGATCGGCCATCTGCTGCAGCCCTCTGGAGCCCACTTTGCTGTAAGTATATTCAATGTCAGTTGTGTTGCATTGTGGGTAAGGTCTGCTTGTGGCTGTCATGCCCCTCTGGGGGTATTCAAGTCTGCTGTTGCTACAATGGCCTACTGTCGGATTTTGAAAAATAGCTTTAGCACTCGCTTCCAAGGGCGTGTATGACAGGTGGCTTATTACCACTGACCTGTTCGGGTGACAATAGGATATTCTGTAATGAACCTGTCATTAGTCCCCTGGCTGCTCATCTGGAACCAAACTGAAACCATGCATGTCGAAATAAATCTGTAAAGCTAGACCAGTCCTAATGCCACTTGGCATCTGTACCATGTCTCCTGTTGCCAAGAACTACAAGCTGATGCTGAACCAAGTATCTCACTGCACTCTTTGCCCTGACTTGTGTTCTGAACCAAACATTTTCTTTGGAAATGCTACTCAAAATGAGCCATCATGGTTAATACTGGATGTCTGTGGTGTCTTTTAGCCAGGGGCAACTTCAGAGACACCAGCCGGATCTGAAATGCTACAAAGCCCTTCGGTCTTGGTCCCATCATCCCAAAAGAAAGTACCTCCTCACACCTCGAAACAATCAAGGAGACAACAGCGGTGTAGCTCAGAGTGAGATACCCCTGAGAATAACTCCAGCAGTGGTCACTCACAACCATGGACTGAGGGACAGAAGAGCAGAGGGACAAGGAACCAGAAACGTGGTTTCGAGCCCTTACTGCTTGGCCCCAAACAGGTTTGAAGGTCCAGGAGCTGAAACGAGTAACAGCTCCTCAACAGGCCAAAGCAGCCACAGCAGTCTCTTTATGGACTTCCCCTCGGATGACAGTGACTTGTCGGACCAGGAAAGGACGTCTATGTCAGACCACGAAAGGACGACCGTCTCAGCCCAAGATTGGGCAACTCCTGTGGAGCTGGAGCTGGAGCTGAGGCCTGAGCCATTCGATAAGGACGATCCGAAGGATTACTCGGAATCAAGAGAGGATCGATTGCCCTATCCTGAGGTTCTCCCGGCACCCTTAAAGATACTGGACCTCACGCAAAACCTGTTCAACAGAGCAGACTGGGAGAGGAGGCAGAGTTTTATTAGGCAGGACCCTTCCCTGTTTGTCCTCGCCAACCGCCTGGTGGAGATGGAGAGGATGCAGGCGGCCACCGTTCAGAGAGAGAGAGCTAAAGTGGGCTGGTCTCGATCGGCCACTGCCATCGGCATGACAAGGAGCACCGCTCGGATAAGGAAAGCGGATTTACTGGGATCTCAGCCTGAAAGCTTGGTGCCAGGAATGGAACCGGGGGGCGAGTGCCCCTCGGTTCTGCATGGAATAGCAGACCTCACACTTCCTCACACCCCCGTGGCTAGGCGACGTTTGAAAACTGCCTGTGTCCCTTCGAGACAAAGCCACGACACGAGAGGCTCAACTGTCAACTGTCCCACCCTGCCCAAACAGCCCCATTCGAGCTCAAGCAGGCCGAGCAAGACGAGCTGCCTTTCATCAGGCCCGTCTGTGCAAGGCTTTTTACTGAACGCGGTACCATCATCCTACAAAGTGGAGAGGCTAAGGGGCTCCAAGAAGGTGACATCAAGGCTAAAGAGAAAGTCATCTTCCACAAGAAAGAGAAATGCCAGGCCAGATAGAAAGCTATAATACGGTTCGTAATTTCATTTGATTTCTCATTGTATGAGCAGGCATTACTGTGTACAAGCTTCCATTTGATTGGTCTGGGAAATGAGCAGTCTTTCCCATATTTGTTGGCAGAATCCCAGGGTCACATGCACCCAAGTTGCAGTGCAACTTGGCAATGTACATTTTTGTTTTCAAACAAGCCAATTTTGGGACCATATTGGTGTCCTTTAAAACAGACTTCACTTACTAAATCACCAGTCCCAGTTCTGCATTCATGGATGTCCACAATGTAATTTGGTCCATAATAATGTAAACATTTTGAAGATACTTGGCCAATTCAATTATGTAATTTACTAGAATTAAAGTCTGACAGTTTACACGGAAACTGCAATGGAACCAATAATTGTTGCCCTACAAGCCTTAGGCTATATCATCTTGAGCTCAAGTATTCACTCTCTCCCAGCTGAAAAAGTTTCTTTTTCATACAACTGCTGCATTATCTATCAAGGTTTAGACTTCCGTAGTTTCTTCCAAGTGCAGATGATTGACATTTAAGTCAAGTGTTACTACTGTATGCATGAACAAACTTGTTCATGACTTCGGCATAAAGACATCAGGGAGAGGGTAGGTCTGTTCTGAGACAATTTAACAATCAATTTGAAATTATAATTATATGTGCAAGTGGATTAAGTGCATCTGTTTTGACTTAGCATTGCAGAATTGCTTTTTTGGGCCAATAAAGAGCAACTTAAATGGTAACTGAATGAGAAGAGCCATTGGAGTCAAAACATTAGCAGCAAAAACTAAAGCACTTTTAAGAAGCGTTTATTATGAAGTGGATACAATTCTTTTTTCCCCTAAGTTTATACTTAAATTGGTTACATTTATGCTTGAAATACTACGTGAATGCAGCTCATTTACAATGTTTATCAAATATGAGGTGCAGTGCAAGATCATCATAATAAACAATGATGCAATAAGCATTAGCAAATGGTTCAATGGGATCAGAGCTGCTTCCTTGGGTGTCCAAATGGCCAAGTCCAAGTTTTCAAGTCAGAAGGGGAACAGGAAAATGCCAAATGGCAACTTACCCTGCAAGACAAAAAGCACACACAGAATCACACTGTTATTTAGGTAACCAAAAATCAAACTGGAAATATCTGACAAAAAAAAAAAAAGAGTATTACCTTATAGTTGGTGGTCGCTTTGGCATAGATATAGCCAAATTACAGTAACTAAATTTTCTATATATACTGTTTAATAAATTCTACAAATGTTTTGTTTTGTAAAAATGGAAAAAGCTCAATTTATGTATGTTTTGATGTGTAACAGGTACCCGTGAGAATTGGAGGGGGGGGGTACTTCAAACACAATCAATGATACAATTCTCCAATAACTGAATTTGCTAAGCTCTACCACATTCACAGAGCAGTAATGATTAAAAAAAACAGGCCAAGACATCTCCCACACTCAACAAGCTCAACAGAACTCTCTAGAACAGAAACCTTTGTCCAGGTGAGGTGCTCTGTGAGGATCTTCTAAGGGACTGCACCTAGAATACAGAGAACACATAAACGAGTATCTGGATGCTTTTGCCGATCACTCATAACTGAACACAAAAAAAAAGTTAACCGTGAAGTTTGAGGACAAACGGTATGTCAGGACTGGGTCCACTTGTTTGGCCAGGAACTTAAAACAACCTTTTACCATTGACATGTTCAGATCAGTAGAGACTAAACACGTGGCCCAGTACATCAGCACAGGAAGGATATACATGACAGCTTATGGACTTAAGCTTTAGGCTTAGGTCTGTAAGACATAGGAGATAAGAACGTTGTACCTTTTGTACCCATGACAGAGAGGCAGTTATCCATGACCAAAACATTACAGTATCATGTTCCTTCAGCACTTGTGGAGAGACAAACCATCCAAACCAAAAGAACTTAATGTCCCCCCCCCCTTGACTCTTAGACATTAGTTGACCCTGGTCTCACTGGCCCAAATGTACCACAAACGAACCCAATTTGTACAAATATACCGAGAGTAGCATAGTTTCCATGCCCTCCCAAAGCATAATCTCCACCCAGACCTTATCCAGACATAGCCGTTGTGTACATTTGGCAATGTGATGACTAGGAAAGGACCCAATGACACATACTGAGCTTTAGATTTTTTTTTAAAGCTTCTGTTTACATCTTTATACGCGTCTCTCACATTGTCTTTGATCTACACATGCCATCAGAAATGACCTTGTTAAGTAGATGGAGGTCTTGTCTTTCAAAGCAGAACCAGGCAGTAGAGGACGGTGGACAGAGCCTCTTGGCCTGGAGGCTTAACTTGGCTTTGTCTCTCTCAGCAACCACAGGAAAGAGTGGGAGAAACATCACAAACAGTAATTAGTGTCAAAACACACAGCACCGCTTTTTCTGTCTTCCATAACACCCCCAAATATCAGCCTAAAGTGCAGACAAACGCTGAAACGGAGGCAGTGCTGCAGTAAAGGCACAGGGTAAACAGAATGCAGCATTTCTTACTTTTCTGGTTCTGAATTTTACATGTGTTTGAGGTTAAGTGCTTCAGAAAGAAAAAGGAGTTAGTTCGCAAAAAAGACCACAGAAATTTCTGCAAGGTCCGCACAACCATGTTTTGTCAATTTTTTTTTCCACAAAAAACTTTATTTTACGCTTTTTTTTTTTTTTTTTAATGCATACTGAGGATTTACAATAATTCTGCGCCATCCAGTCAACATGCAGGGAAGACTTCTCAGATGACAAGAAGCAAAACACATAAATCTGAAAAATAACTGCATAAAAACTATGCTTTTGGTTTTGCGGTTTCTTTTTTTCTGTCCCAAGGATGCCCAGAAGATGGTTCAACAATACAATACAAGGGGAAATAGTAAAGAAGCAATTACCGCTTGTAACAAGCAGATGCAAAGATCAGAGCAGGAATATCCCTGTATCAAAAGACAACATGATCACAGACATGAGTCAAAGGAGGACTAAAACAGAAAAAAGTTTAAATGGCCTTTAAGAAAAAAAGCACACAAAGAATTTTACACAACATATAAGAGACTGCCATCTTAAGTCCTCACATGCAGTTTTCTAAGATTACTTAATATATAGTAAAGGGTGAAAAACTGACAGAAAGAAAAGGATAGACTACCCCTTACTAAGTCACATTTCTGCAAAGATTTGAAAAAACTTTATTAATAGAAGCAGTACACTGAAGGCGCCTTCATCCATCAGAGCTTCGAGTCCCACCAGCCCCCCAAATCTGCACACTATTGGTTTGCCAAAAAAATACATTCAGACTTGCAACTGAATTTTCATTGACAGAAAATGTAATCGACGTGAGGTATACAACACAGCGTAAAATCTGAAACAAACCATCAGCACATCGATTTAAATTTAAATTTTTTTTCTGAAATTTGTGTGATCGTCCATTTTGCGCGTTGCTCTTTACACATGCAAAGTAAAATGCCAGAGAAGCCAGGACTGGATTTATATATATTTTTTTTTAAGTAATTTTTTTTTCTCTCTCGTTTTTGCCAGTGTGCTAGAATGCGCGAGAACACCAGTGAAGTTGATGGGTTTGGGGAGCTTACCTTCAGTGTACTGAAAGTGGTACACAACCTGCTTTAACTGAGGAGGGCAGGCCGTCCCTGCAGGCGGACTCAAGGAGGACACAAGACCCACGCCACGGGCGTGCCATGCTGCCGGGCCTGTGCACTCACACCTGGGGGAGACGCGGATATAGACAGCATTTACGCCGGCCTGCGCCACACACAGCAACAGCTGCCAAGCCTGCACCAGACATCGCGCGTGTACACCTGTACGGCGCCAGTACACCTGTACAGCGAGGTCTACTTGCTTGTACACCTGTACGGTGAGGTCTTGTGCACGCACACCTGTACAGTGAGGTCTCGTGCGTGTACACCTGTACAGTGAGGTCTTGTGCGTGCACACCTGTACAGTCAGGTCTACCTGTGCAGCGCCAGTACACCTGTATGGTGTGGTCTACACGCACAAGACCTCACGCCTATACACCTGTATGGTGCAGTCTACACTCACGAGACATTGCGCATGTACACCTGTACAGCGAGGGCTACACGTCCTGCCCTGCATAAAGGACGTGTGCAATCTTCAGGGACTCGATCTGCTCTGTCTTGTGCAGCCTTGGCAAGCTATAAATGACCATAACCCTTCCCTCTCTCAACCTGAACCATACAAAGCGTATTTTCAATTACTGCCTTCAGCACCGGTCTTTTGCAGGGGCCCAAGAACGAGCACTTCAAAAATGAGGATAAAAGGTTTATTTATCCAGCGCAATAAAGGGGATTTTTTTTTCTTTTTCTCTAAAACTTTATTCGGATGGCCCATAAACATCGAAGCCAAACCTTCCCACCAAAGCCAAACTGTAAGTCAGACCGGTTTTGATTTGAGGGTGTCCTGCAAGTAATCCAAAAAACGGAAATGTACATGTGATTTTTTTTTTTTTTGGACCCCTACCCTTTGATTTCTTAATAAATTCATAATAAAAGCAAAAAACACGGGTATGTATGTGCATCAAAATAACAATAAAAAAAATAATGTTAACTATTTTTAAAAAATGTTTCTTTTCCTAGGTACTCTTCAGTCAGTCTCTGCAGTTACTAAACAAATCAAGTTTTTTGTTTTTTCGGTTTGTTTTTTCCCCTCTGCCAGACCCATAGTACTTAGTAAGTAGCAGTGGTTGCAGTAGCGCTGGGTGAGCAGGTCAGATCTTCTCTTGGATGTAGGGGTGCTGCAGGGCCTGGTTGATGCTGATTCTCTTGGCGGGGTCCAGCATAAGGATTTGGTCCAGCAGGTCTTTGAGCTGGACCACCTTCTTGCGTTGGTCCTCGGGGAGGCGCTGGCAGCCAATCATGTCCGTGAGCAAGTCCTTGGTGGGGTTGATGGTGCTCATCACCGTCACTTTTTCCTGCGGAAGACGAGCGCGACAGGAGGCGGGGAGAAGAAAAGCAAGGGGGGGGAGGAAAAAAGAGGGAGATAAAAGAATGGAATTGACAAGTAGAGGAGAATGAAAAGCAGAAGATCAATTTTATTTGACGTGTTTTAAAATATACATAGGGTTGGTGGTGCAACCACCAACATAGTTAAATTATCGAGAAAACTAGACAACACAAAGTCATGATTGCACTTCTATTCTGGTCCTTGTGGTTTTTCAAAAACGGAACTCAATGCAAGAATGGAAAAAAGTTACCTTAAAATTGGTACTTACAACATTTTCAATGAGCATCCATAAACTAAAAGTTGCCTTCCGAATTCCAGCATTCTCACAGAATGCTTTAAGTAATATATTCCTATCTGACCTCACGTTTGAGGACAGTGATGGCATGTACAGTAACAATGGAGGTTATTTAAAAAAAAAAAAAAAATGTACATCTAGAATTACTGCAGGGACTGCCAGACACAATGACGCACAAGACAATTTTAAAAAGCTCAAGAGGTATGAAGAAAATAAAATTATACCCAACGTTTTCGCAAGAATGGTGTAAAGCAAGGAACGGAAAAGACAAAGCAAGGAATGGAAAAGACAAAGCAAGGAACGGAAAAGACAAAGCAAGGAACGGAAAAGATGGCGTACCCTTTCGGTCACTTTGTCCACTTCAATGTACAAGAAGTTCAAGTTCTGATCGAAGTGCTGATCCTTGAACAGCCCCTTTCGGATCATCTGTAGTCGGGGGGGGGGGAAAAAAAAGACGTTTGACTAGAGCACAGATATCCCTGAGGACAGACATGCTCTTCGCTTCATATCCTATCATGTGACACGTATCATATCCTGCACTCTCGGTGGCACAAGCGAAGAGACTTGAAGAGAAACAGAGTCTCAGAGGCACAGCATAAACCACACATTACATTACATTTATTTGGCAGACGCTTTTATCCAAAATGGGTATGGACAATAAGTCCATGCCAAAGGTCATTTCAGAAACTACAAAACACAGGTCCGATAAGGTCCAACACTCATCATGTAACAGTTGTCCATAGCCATGAACACATCAAGTCCAGTTCACACAGTTAAGCATAGGCTAGGTAAAAAAGTTATGGTAAGTCACACTAGGAGGCATAACAATACAAGTGCGATTAAGTGCTGGATGGAGGTGCAAGTGTATCATGAAAGTGCTACAGGAACAAATTAGAAGGATACAGGTGATAAGAGTGACGGCACAAATGCATCTGGTGGCAGCTCTCACCTTGTTGGGCATCTTGCCCTTGAGGTCCATGGCGAGCTTGATCATGTGGTTGTTGGTCTTCCCGGGGAAGAGGATCTTGCCCGTGTACAGTTCGTACAGCGTGCAGCCCACGGACCACATGTCAATCCCGTAATCGTAGGGTTTCCCGATGACTGCGGGGGCAAGAGGGGGAACCGCCATCAGGGCCCGGACACATCCCTCAACTACTACTACTACGACTCTGGAGAGCCTCAACCCACCAATAGAACTACACTCCATGTAATTACATGCAATTACATAGAATGTAATTCTAGAATGCAACACATTCTAT